>NC_061095.1:68218800-68236300 GCF_015104395.2 Macrobrachium nipponense
CTGCGGCAGTGACTGATCATTTTCCAGAGCCAGTGATTTTCATCACCTTGGGGAGACGCGAACCAGCCACATCTGAGTAGCATACAACGACACTAACCACTATACCCAGCGGACCAGCTAAAAGAGGATGTGACAGCGCTAAAAATAAAATATGGAAGCGCTTGTTTCCAGGACTTGGTGGAGAAACTTTGCAATTCTCTCATCAGCATCTGCGTCGCGTCAAATTTCTAATCCACTTGAGTGGTCTTGTTTGTTTTGGAAAACGTCTGTCTTTTCGTGGGCGCCATGAATGGATGAGGGAGAGAGAGAGAGAGAGAGAGAGAGAGAGAGAGAGAGAGAGAGGAGAGAGAGAGAGAGAGAGATCCTTAAGTATACAACACGACTGAACGTCTTTCTTTGTCTTGGACAAAACGAGGAATCGAAATTAAAGTTTTACAGAAATTATTAGCAATAAATCTACTGAGACAAAGACCGACCCCCGATGCTCAAATCTTATCCAGAATCGTTAGTTTCCCATTAAGGAAAATCGGTTATAATCGATCTTTTTCATTGCTGTCCGACCCTCACGAGAGGGAGGCGAAATTCATTCAATATTCCTCAGCTCTGACGTAAAACCAGGAAGATGACAGACGTTCTGTGTTCAACAATTACCGTTATTTTGTCTGTCCATCTCTTTGCCCGTTTGCTTTTCAATAAAATTTTCAATTTGGACGGAATTCTGTACCGGATGTATAAAGTTCTACTCTTGATTAGTTTAATTTTTTGAAGTTATTTAATAATTGTAGATGGTTAGATGAGATCAATTGGGGTTTAGATGCAAATCCTGGATTTATCGGTGGATTCTGGTGACATTTTGTGAATTATTGATGGATATGGGGAACAACACAAAAAAAACTGATCAGTTATCAGAAAAAAAGGTAATACATATATAATGAAAACATAGATAAATGATTAGAATATAAGCTGAATTGTCATAGGGTATTCATGCAATGCTTCTGGACTGAACTCAGGCAGTCTCGAAATTGCAGTGCTCATTTTGGGCCACAGTAGCTAAAATTATAATAATCATTACATTAAATTGATTGCATACTTTTTTCTTTATATTGCAGCACCTTGAACTACCAACACGGCAATATCGCATCCAGAAATAGCTCCACAATTCACTTGAATGTCCACTGAATCATTCAATAGATTTGACGTCCCTGATATCACGATACTGCACTTTTCCAGCCTTTTTTGATCTGTGGAACTGGTTTTTTCAGTTTTGCGCTTAATATATCAGTAATTCTTCCCTGAAGAGACTTCAACGAAATTGGAGAGAGAAGTTATCCATTGGGGCGGTCTCAAAATGTGTCAAAATTAACATTTCTTGGAAAATATATATATAGGATTTTGATCATTGTCATCAGTCATTATGAGAGAGAGAGAGAGAGAGAGAGAGAGAGAGAGAGAGAGAGAGAGAGAGAGAGAGAGAGAGAGAGAGAATTACCGCAAGGAAACTCTTGTCCGCATAAAAACATGCAGTGTCAGAAATCAACTGCAATATTACAATTTTGCAAAGCAGCCAGTTAATGAATAAGTGTGGACCTGTTTAAATGTGTGTGTGTGTGTGTGTGAGAGAGAGAGAGAGAGAGAGGTAGGGTTTGGGGTCAAATGGGAAGAATTTCCTGACTGTGGTTGGGGGAACTTTCATGAAGTTTACCTAGAAGAACATTTCCCTCTAATTCAGTTTCGTGGGGATGGAGGCTTAGAATCAGGATGCGAATTTTTTTTTTTTTTTTTTAAACAGGAGACGAAAACTTGAGACTTGACTTTTTCGACATTGAAGAAGCCTTCATGTCAGGAGAGGTCAATTTCCTTGGTTGGTCGTGGCTCGTTTTAAGAAATGAATGAATAAATAAATAAAAAATAAGTAAATAAATAAATAGATAAACAGATAAATTACTATATAAATAAATTGATGCATACATAATTAATAAAAATAAATAACTTAATAAATAAATAAATTTAATGTATAAAAATAAATTTAACAAATTGATGAATAAAGTAGATAAATGATAATTAAATAATTTTGATACAACAATGAATAAGTAAATAAATTTAATAAATCGATGAATAAAATAAACAAATTTAATAAATTGATGAATTAAGAAGTTTAATAAACGGATATGAACAAAAATAAATTAATAATAGATTTGATTAATAAATAAATAAACCAAATAAATGAATAAATAAATAAATAAATAAACAAAGTAAATAAATATAAAATAGAGAGAAACCAACATAAATCAAGATATATTGCTGTAGTCATTTCCAAAAAGATAATAATAATAATAATAATAATAATAATAATAAGAATAATAATAATAATATAATAATAATAATAATAATAATAATAATATAACTCATTGATGTCGCAATACCATGGGACACCAGAGTTGAAGAGAAAGAGAGGGAAACAAAAAATGATAAGTATCGAGACCTGAAAATAGAAATTGTACCCATAATCATGAGGAGCACTAGGCACGATCCCAAGATCCCTGAAAAGGAATCTGGAAAAACTAGAGGCTGAAGTAGCTCCAGGACTCATGCAGAAGAGTGTGACCCTAGAACAGCTCACAAAGTAAGAAAAATGATGGACTCCTAAGGAGGCAGGATGCAACTCGGAACCCCACACTATAAATACCACCCAGTCGAATTGGAGGACCCTGATAGACAAAAATAGAAAAAAAAATAACAATCATAATAATAAAATCGAGCTAAATGGCAACATGATAACAGTTCTTGACTTTCCAAGGAGTACTCATGAATACAAAAGAACCCTTTTACATATACCTACCATATATAATGAAAAGCCCCTGCTTCATAACATAATCAATATCCACCAACATACACACCGAAACACAAAGCCACACAACCCGAGCAGGAGGCAGCGTAAGTTCAGACACAACAAAAACGAAACGAACTTGAAGTTAACTAGAAATTCTATTAACTTCAGGAGTCCCTCAGCCTCCTCCTCTTCGCTTCATCAGTCCAGAATAATATTATTACTACAAAGTTTTCCAACTCTGAAAGAGTTAAGCTGAGGAAGAGAGCGGAAATGATCAGCAAACCTCACTTGGGACAAGAACTTCTTCTTCTCTTTCTTTCGCCAGGAATGAATTTTAATTATTTCCTCTCGTGTTAACAATTGTTTTTTCCCTTTTTCACTGAATAGCCTGATTGTTTCCCAGTGGAAGGTGTCATTATGCAGAGTTGTTGGCAATTGCACTGAAATGCATGATGTAAATATTGCTGAAAAGAATGTAGGTCTGGGCACTTTTGACTTGGGATTTGAAAATGAATACTTTGCTGTGCCTCAATAATGAGTTTCTCAGCATTTAAGAATTAATGTTTGTATATAGGAGTGTGCAATATATATTAAAAATTCCGTTTTCACATGTTATATAGTAAATGTTACAATTGACAATAATAATAAACTCTCACTGGATCGTCAGTTATGTTTATGTATGTATGTATGTATGTATGTGTGTGTGTATATATATATATATATATATATATATATATATATATATATATATATATATTATATATATATATATATATACATATATATATATATATATATATATATATATATATATATATATATATAATATATATATATATATATATATATATATATATATATACACACACAATTGTATATAATTATATTTTCTAAATTGTTCGGCATTTTTTTGCAGTTCCGGTAAGTACCAATCTATTGCAATGAAATTAAAATAGAAATTTTATACGTTGAATCAGCGTGAGAAAGAAAAAGTCGCAATTATGACCATTTTTAACTGCAATACAAAATTATTTTAAAATAAAAATTTTTGACGAAAGAAATAAAATAATATAAAACCGTGAAATATTCATATTTTTTTTTTTCCCCAAAGGTGGTTTTGCTCAAAGAACTTTATTTTGGCTAAATGATTTATATTAATTATCTATCGCTTCCATACAAGAAAAAAGCCAACTTCTACATATAGGGCAAAACATAATCATTGCATAAGTTTTTCATAAAAATATCTGTACTATAATTTAATTAATATCTATGCTTCCAAATACAAGAAAACACTCACTTCCACATAAAGGGCAAACAATAATCCCTGCTAAATTTTTCATATAAGTAATTATTCTCTAATTTGATGAAAACTGGGCCGCCTTGTGTTTTGAGTTCAGGACATACAGGAGGCAGAGGCTCTGTAGCTGTAATCCTCTGTATATTGCAACTGAATTCCTGTCTTGTGGTTCATTATCCTCTGTAGTTTATTGTAATCTGCCAGGTTAGACTGTACAATAGAACTGGATATAAAATTTATCCCAAATGCTAAGCACTGGGATCTATGAGGTCATTCGGCTCTGAAAGGGAAATTGAGAATAACAGGGCCTGAGAGGCGTAATAGGAGGAAAACCTCAAAGCAGTTGAACTAAGAAATAATTGTTACCGGAGATTAGAAAATAAGATAAAAAGAAAGAGACTACGAACGGAGGTACAGCAAAAGGAACAGCTAGGCGGCCGAAGAACCTTAAGTAATGCCCACAGTGCCGCCAGTGCACCGCGTAAGGTGCACTGGCGGCACCACCTCTCATATAGGTTTATGAGCAAACGAAGAGTGAAAAAAAAAAAATAAATAAAAAAAGGAGAGTAATTCCATTAGAGTATTGCAGATGTCATTATACCTTAAATGACAGCGAACCTTACAGATGAGTGAGACCAAAGCTGTACCTTTGAGTTCTCCTTGAGGTGTATGGAACGAGAAACTGAATTTAGTGTAGGTATTATACATAGGAATATGCTGTAACTTACAGAAGGATTTTGTAACTTACAGGAGGATTCTGTAACTTACAGGATTTTTTAACTTATGGAAGGCTTCTGTAACCTAAAGAATGATTTTGTAGCATGCACAAGGATTCGGTAACTTGCAGAAGGATGTTGTAGCTTACAGAAGGCATCTGTAACTTACAGAAGGATTTTTGCAACTTACAGAAGGATTTTGTAACTTATACGATTTTGTAAATTACACAAGGATCCTGTAACTTACAGGATTCTTTACCTTATAGGAGTCTGTAATATACATAAGGATTCTGTGATAAGTGACCTGACCAGTTTTATGAAATGCTTCCCAGAAATACCTTACATTGGTCAACACTTAATGAAAGTCTACCTTCATCAATGCTTTACAGGTTTCCTACTCTCAAAAACATGTCATAATATAATCAACTGACCACAATGAGGAGGGTCCCCTAATTAATATAATAATAATAATAATAATAATAATAATTAAAAATAATAATAATAATAATAATAATAATAATAATAATAATAATAATAATGAAGGTGATCCTCTTGTAAGCATGTTTTGTGAAAATGATGGTTTATATCAACAAGTTTATTTGATGATAAATAAAATGTTCACTGTTTTTTCTAATGATTCCCTTTTTTCGCAGGGAAAGATTATTTAATTAATAATACGAGCAGTCTACTGTACTATCAATTACTGGGCCTTTCACATATTTATAAAATTAACGTACGTATTTATTATCGTTAACCATTAAACATGGCAATTTGCATATCATTAACATCGTTTCCGAATCTGAAAGTTTCCAGTTACCAGGGTTTTGGAACACGAAGGAAATATATCAAAATATGAAAAAGGGAGATGTTTACATCCTCCATTTACTTCATAGGGTCATTAATAACCTTGTTTGCTCAAACTTCAATATTTGCCTCTCTCACTTCTCTCTCTCTCTCTCTCTCTCTCTCTCTCTCTCTCCCTCTCTCTCTCTCTCTCTCTCTCTTTCCACCTCCAGGTAAACTAAACCTCGTTGGTACAGGGAATTATTCACCTGGGAAATATTACAATTCTTTGATATATACTTCTCGCTTTTGTTTGTAGATTCAAATCTCACCCTTCTAACCAACTATTATTCAATATCTCTTTGGATGATTTAGGTGCTTTTCTCTTCCCTTTTGCCTCCTACTTTCTCTCGGCATTCGTCAGCCATGGAAGAAAGGGAGAACGTTCAATTATTCTTAGAAGCATTTTGGAAATCTAAACAGGAATCATGAACGAAGATTACTATTTCCCGTCATTAATTGATGCAGGATTCCGACCCTAATCTTTCAGCATTGCGAATGAATATTTATTAGTTCTTGGAGCTTCTGAATCAATAATCTTTAGTAGGAATCAGTTACCCCTTCGATGAGCCTAGGACCTAGACCTAAGACTTGTAATTTTTTTTTTTATTGCAGCCTTGATATAAGTTGGCCGAGCTGCAAGAGTTTCGAAAAAATAAAGGTGGCTTCCAATTTTAGAATGTTTTATTAGCTAAGCATATTGACATCTCATTTACTCTCGATATAAAATCACAACGTCAAATCTCGGGGAAAAACAAAAACTCTATTTTCCATTTCAGAAGCAACGAACCTTTGGCGCGACTCAGCCACGATTCAATTTCCAATTCCGCGACGAATGAGAAAAGGAAAACCAATAATTAATCGTACTCGATGAAGCAAACGTCTCCCAAAGACCTTCTGAGGCCAAGGCGGCTCCAAGTGGAAGGAGCAAAATATAATCACAAATTCTGAGGCTTTGAATCGTCCTTCTCTTCCTCCTCCTCAGAGCATTTGAAGTTTTCTGTTTAATTATAATTAAAGGCTTTTCATCTCCCTCGAACTCTCACAGCCCCAAAGGGAGAGAGAGAGGGAAATTCAATGGGTGGGTTCCTCACTCGGAGGAAAGGAGCTGAGAAAATTCTCTCCTCTGGAGGACAAAAGGTCCTTTTGTGTTTTCCCCAAATGTCAAGACTTTCCCGGAGACTGGACCGAAGTGGAATATGCAGATTGAATTAAGATCGTTCTTTTCATAAGAAGCTTTATTAAACCCTAAGAGATATATACAATATATATTATCTCTTTCATGATTTCCTTACGATATTACTTATTACTTGAAAGTGTGTTGTGTTCTCTGAATAGTTAATTGAGTAGTGAAGGTTATTACAATTTGTGATATATAGTGGGTGTTACTATGTTCATACATACATACATACACTTAAATATCTAGACGAACATTCACCTTCACTAATCCATATTCCTGCTTTTTAATTATATATCTTACAAAGAATAGTTTTCCAACTTCATTACATGTTGAGGCTTTTATACCTTCACTGACTATCCCCAGCGCAGGAAGTCTCGCTTCTCACTACAAATATTTATCCCGGAAAGAGAGCATTATCCCTTGACCTTTGGCGGAGGAATTCGTTCTTCTGTTATTAAATGCCGAGAATAAGTCTCTCTGTCATTGAAAGCGATGGCATTCCTTCATAGAAATATAAGTAAGAAAAAGATTGCAAAATAACTTAGTGCACAGAATGATTAAATGACATGAATACCTGTGCAGGCTTTTGGATATGTCCCCCCAAAAAAATGATGGTGTTACATCACGAAGACAAAAATTAGGGCTGAGTAAACTGCCCTCCACATACCATGCTCTCTTTCCCCAGAAGTGACATTCCTATCTCTCCCAAAATTCAAACACTTGTTACTAGATACAAGACCCACCTTTGGTCAAATTATCGTCAAAATCCACGCATAACATTTTGCGTAATCTCAGTAACAAACAGACAGACAGACTAGCAGGAAAGCAAGTCAGACAAATTGAGGTGCACAAAGGAAAGCCAAGAAGGACAACAGAAAAAAAAAACACGCAGAGCTTTTGAAGGCACTTGGCACCTGGGAAGTTTATTCCTTGACGATGTTTTCTTCCTGTATCTTTCATTCCTGTTTTTCTCAGGAGATGAAAACTCTTTTATTTAACTGTTCAATTTTCTGGGAATAAAATCACGGATATTTGCTTGTAAACATATATGTATACGTACATCACACACACACACACACACACACACACACACACACATAATACATATATATATATATATATATATATATATATATATATATATATATATATATATATATAATAACGGAGCCACCGTCTCCGTATTCTTTTTTGTTAGCGAAAAGCCATAGCGGCACTTTCTCTCTCTCTCTCTCTCTCTCTCTCTCTCTCTCTCTCTCTCTCTTTCGACTGGCAATAGGTCTCTCTCTTTCGTCAACCTCCCTTCCATTCATTAGGTCATCAAATCAGAATCGGAAATACTATACATTTATTTAAAAGCAAGTATTAATTGAATAACTCAGATTCTTACAGGATGATTAAATGGAAGATAACTCAAAGTCCAGATAACTCAGATAACCCACCGGTAATTAACCGTCTATTCAGTAATTAGTCAACATCATTCATCTAAAGAATTATCCCGTCTTCTCCAATCATAGTTCCCCTACCAGAACCACCCTGTCAGGAGACAGAACATTCTGATAAGCCCAAAAACACAATCAAAAGATCACATCACAGGTTATCTCTGAAATAAATATTCAAATACAATCCAGCCACACCTTTGGCTAAAATAGATATAAATACACTCACCCACCTCAGCCTAGAATCTCCAAGCACTTTTCACAAAACAGAAAAAACGTTGTCAGAGCCATCCCGGCTTTTTCTCTACCCGGAGAGACTCTATAGTTCTGGCTAATTACATGCTATTATGAAGGGTGGACATAGCTCGTACGGACGCACGAATTCGCACCCATCGTTCACGCCCTGAAAACTGCCAGAAACCAGTTTCAAAGTCACCTCTGACGAACGCCCATAACAACAAGACGAACGTTGACCTGCTTAGGTAAGGATCACACCACCTCAAGACCTATCAGCATTTCCTAAGCTGAGATGTTCTCTGTCTCCATGGGAAGCTAAAACGATGTCAAAGCACGTGACATACAACAATGTCTCATACATATCATATCATATTATCAGTCTTTATTGTTTTATATATATATATATATATATATATATATATATATATATATATATATATATATATATATATATATATATATATATATATGTATATGTATATGTATATATATATATATATATATATATATATATATATATATATATATATATATATATATATACTATATAATATATATATATATAAATATATATATATATATATATATATATATATATATATATATATATATATATATATATATATATATATATATATATATATAATATATGTATATTATATATATATATATATATATATATATATATATATATATATATATATATATATATATATATATATATATATATATATATATATATATATATATATAATATACCTGTCATAGAGAAAGTGAGATATATGACAAATATTCTTTGACATAACAAAAATTAGAAAGTAAAATTTCAGAGGTTTCGTTTATCCAGTTGTTGGTGTTGCATTGTATTCTTTTCCGATATTCCAACTAATCCGCTTTGTAAATATCTAACTGTCATATATACTGAAAATAATATCTTAACAAAAGCTTCAAATTGACACAGAAAGAGAAAGTGTTGGATGCACCAGATTTCATTGGGAAGATATTGAAAAAAAAAAAAAAACTAAAAGTGAAACAAAACTTATGTTTAGAATTGTAAACGTCAAATGCAGGATCTCGTTGAAGATATTCAGATGAACTTTTCACATTGAAAGGATCCTATAGTTTCAGATATACGTATTACCAACGATAAGAAAAAAACAGGAAAGAACTTGTCATATCACATATGGCCTCACCTCTAACCCGAATGCATCTAGTGGAAGAGGAAGTCAAATCCACTACGAAGCATTGTAGAGTTTTACTTTTTCGGGGCAAAGATGCAACTTTTACTTTTATCCCGGGAATGCATCCATCAGCCTCGCACGGAAAGAGGCGATGGAACCTCTCCTTCTTTATCAGCCTCGGTGGATATTCCGTAATTTTTTTTTTTCTACTTGTTTACTTGTATTTTGGCATATATGTGGTGTGAATGTTTGTGTTTGCGTATATTTGTGTGTACAAGTGTGTATCTTATCACATTCCCGAGAAGCTCGAGAAAACGCCACAATTTCCACCGTCACTTCGTGTGGTTTGATTGACAGTTGTTTCTCGTCGGATCTGTTGACATGTTTCCAGAATCATCTGGTCTGAGTCCATTTGTCCAAACCAGGCCTCTTATTCTCTTCAACACTTGACCATCACTCAAGGGACGCCCTTATACAAGGGCGTGTGCTGGCATAAGCCTAAATAATCTGTCTTTGACCACTGGAATGAAATGACGACAGCTTCTGAGTGACATGATACTTATGATAAGTCCTTTGGGCGGGAAAGGATAAAAAAATATGTTTCTTGTAGTAATTCATAGTTATTGCTAACTTGAAAATTCATTTCTTAAATACATTTTTCTCTAAAACTTATCTATCACAAATATATTTGTTTGAATGATTACGTCAAGCGTCAATTATAGGTTGTGATGTAATTCCCCTTTTATAAATAGATATATATAATAAATCATATATATATATATATATATATATATATATATATATATATATATAATATATATATATATATATATATATATATATATATATATATATATATATATATATATATATATAATATATATATATATATATATATATATATATATAGTGTGTGTGTTGTGTGTGTGTGCGTGTGTGTGTGTGTGTGTCGTGTCTGTGTGTGTGAAGGGCAAACAGCGTGGAAGAAGGAAGACACACGAAAACGACTGAGCAGATCCAAAGAAAGAGAAGATGACCATGAATTTTATCTCCAACGACCCAGATGACCAACCATTACCCTTTCCTCTTCTTCTCTTAACTGACGACGGAAGAGCGAAAATGGATCTCCTCTTTATCGTATCTCGTTTCATTCTCCTCCTCACTTGATGATCAAGATATTTACTTAGTTCTGATGATTCCTTTGTGTGGGAATCAAAAGAAGGTGGAAGAGGGTTCTTCAGTTCTTCAGCCGAATTGAACATAAAAATAATTACAGAATATACTTTAAAGGTATATCTTAATTCCTCTTTGAAGATGAAATGCAATGGAAGGAATGTATGGAATTACTTTTCTAACTGACACCAATGCAAGCAATTTCTATCCAGAAATATAAATGATCCAGACGGCCTTATGCCAGCAACAGGTTCCTTACCCTAAGGAGACTCTTTAAATATAGGACAACTAAACCATTAGGATGGCTGAAATGGACCTTCGGTTTCTTCCTAAATCAACAAGGACCAGATAATGGACAATAAATACACTAACATCGTAGTAGCAGCATAAAAGGTCGAAATCCAAAAGATATATACATAGAATTATCAGCCTTACGAACATCACTACTGAGGATGTCGTGCAATTGGAACCTCTTCAGAAGTTCAAGCGAAGATGCAATGCATCACTACCCTAATGCTATTCTCCTGGCTTTTTTAATAAACCTTTATGTATATTAATATCCATTACACTTTTTTTTATTTTCTAATGGGAGGTCTCTTCTTCCCAAAGGACACCATAATATCCTTCTTGAATTTCAAGTCAATGGCCCGGGTGGTGGGCTTTTTCCATATGAATAGGATTCATCTTCTGAATGATAATAATAATAATAATAATAATAATAATATTCGTTGGAAGTTATCTCGGGAAAAGTAATATAAGCGTGCTTTTGAGCTTGCGTGCTTGGAACGCATGCAATTCGAATTAACAAGACAATTATCTTTCCATGCTTGCAAGCGCTTCTCTCCTTTGTTCCCGTTTCCACAAAAGGGAACGGAACAGAGAACGGGACGAACGAAGCCTCATTCATTTACTTGACGACTGTTCACGTGAATAATATGCTCTGAATTAAATTAACCCACCAAAACTCTCATATTAATTTGTGTAATATTTCAAATGAACAGAATGCTAGTATAATGAAGTAGATAATAATCTGGCCGCATAAATGATCAAGATTTTTTCGTATTCCATAACAATCAAATGGAATAAACATCAATTATAAACACGAATGACATTACGGAGATCTCCGCAGATGTGACGCTAAGTAATTAGATCAAAAAAGACGATTCCCAGAGACTTGATATTGAAGGGACTCTTTCATTACATAGTCCTAAAATAAAAATAATATAAATTAATAATCCAAAGTTTCGACGATTCGAGAGAAACGATGTCATGTCTCCAAGAACCCAAAGTAAAGTTCAAAGATATGAAATCGAAAAACAAGTTTTAAATCCTAATAATTACGACTTTTAATGACGTAATGATAATGTTCCTCAGTCACCAAATAAAACGTTATGGATCTGGGTATGTAACGTCCATGAAACGGAGTTATAATTAATAATAATAATATAATAATAATAATAATAATAATAATAATAATAATAATAATAATAAATAAAGAATAATAATAATAATAATATTATTATTATTATTATTATTATTATTATATTATTATTATTATAAATGAGAGCTCGGTACATTGTCCAGAAGGTCCTCCTGTGAGAGACGCCTTTTCAGAGCAAGCTTTTAAGCTGAAGAGAAAAAGGCCCAGAAATACAATTAGGAGGTTTTAGGAGGGAAACACATGTTTCCCACGACCTTTCCAATCTCGCCCTCCTTTTTTGTCCATTAACTCTATTGTCTTAAGGATCGTTCCAAGTCAGCTGCTGGCGGTCGGAGATTGCATTTCTTGAGGTGGGAAAGAGAGGAAGAGATGAATTGCAAAGCTTTCTCAGTTTTCCTCACCAGAGGGGGCGTGTGGTCATCATCGTAGTGGACCGCCCTCAGCAACCCCCCACCACCTCCCTCCTCCTCTCTCATCTCTCTCTCTCTCTCTCTCTCTCTCTCCTCTCCTCTCTCTCTCTCTCTCAACTAATCAACAGGAGGCAAAAGGGTTATAAGAAAACAGAATAAGAAACGATACTTGTGAAACAAACAGAGGTACAGAATTTAGGGAACACAGATCCTAGATACAATTCCAGAAGTTCACGCAATGAGAGAGGATTTCGCTAATAACCTGGATAAAAAAGAAGTTTGCAACGCTGAATAAAAAAAAAAAAAAATACACTTTGCTTTAGATCCATGTTTATCAGCTGAATATATATATATATATATATATTATATATACATTGATATATATACTATAGATATATATATATATAGATATATATATATATATAGTGATCACTAAAACGATTACTAATAGTTTTTTGAAGAATGGCGCAATAAACATTCAGGCGAAAAAACAATCGCCAGCGCTAAATAAAAAAAAAAAAAAAAAAAAGTTGGACGAAAATGCAAAAGGAGACCCACCGTCACTCTTAAAATTAAATAAAAAAAAAAAAAAGATATTTACAATCACTCAAATTCTTTTCTGTGTGAAGAAATTATACCTTGGCGTCAAATTCAAAGATGTATGAAATGCTGAATAAATTAAATAAAAAAAATTTATAAGAAGTTTTTTAATGATTGGAACGTTTAAATTACATACTTGAATTAACCAAATGTATGTATACATACATACATACATAAATAACCATACATACATACATAACACACTATAATATATATATATATATATATATATATATATATATATATATATATATGTATATATATATATATATATATATATATATATATATATATATATTATATATTATTATATATATATACTTATATATATATGATATATATATATATGTATATATATACTATATATATAATATATATATATATATATATATCTATATATATATAGATATATATACTATATATATATATTATATATATATATATATAAAAAACCACACGATAAACCTATGTTGAGGACATCGTCTAAACTAAACCCTTCCCTTTCTTGTATACGTTTTAATTCAGTCCATTAATACAAGACGACAGAGACAAAATATTCAGAGGAAAAAAACCGAAATTTCATTTCATGTTCTTATAAATCAACCCTCAATTGGATCAACAGAGTCCTTCTGATTAACTTCCCTAATCCTTGAACGTTCTGTTGGACCCCCTCCCTTCAATGTAAAGTCATTTATATCTTCACTAATTTTCAACTGTTATGGTTATGTTATTCCTCAGTGTAATAAATGTCATTAATCTCACACACACAAGAAAATCCCCTAAACCTTATCCATATCTTCCAAGTTGAAACGAAATTACTTTGTTTCCAAAATATGTTCCATTTCTACGAAGTGGCAGGAGGAAATGCTTGTCAACTCCATTGGGTGATTCATAGCCTAGTGAAATGGCAAAAGAGATTATTCCCCCATTTACAGGAGAGAGAGAGAGAGAGAAGAGCGAGAGAGCGAGAGAGAGAGAGAGAGAGAGAGAGAGAGAGAGAGAGAGAGAGACTATTAGGCACCAGCGTACTCTTCTATAACGCCAAACACTACAGAACTAAATATTTGTCAACAATGCCTTCACCTGAATTAAATATACACATGTAATTAAGGCTAAATGACATAAAAAGAAAGACAGGTCTCTATTACAGCATAAACGACCTGTATTTCTCCTATAATGCCTCCTGTAAAAAACTAAATATCCAATATATTTCACAATAAGAGACCATTAAGCCTTACTTGAAGGAAACTCATCATAAAAGAACTTCCAGGAATGAAATAAAGCTTCCAGAATTCCAGGAGCAACGCCTCTGCTCCGAAGGCAAGAGGCAAAAAACGTTCCTCGAAGAAGCTCCAATTCGAGGAAGAACGGCAGAACCGTTCATTACAAAAAACGTTCTCAGCCTGAGAGAGAGGCGGAAAACTGAAATCTCCTGCGACGAAAAAACGGTCTCGCATTTTTCTTTACGAACGTTGCCTTCAGCACATGAACTTTCATTGTCATCATCTTCGTATTTCTGAGTCCTTCTTCTCTTCTCGCAGGCGGTTAAGTTGGTTGGTTGGAAATGAACTACAGAATAGATAGACAGTGGGAATTTAGAATTTGTTTTAAAACTGAGAAAAGAAAAGGAGGGGAAGAAAATAAAATAAATAGGGAAAATGGAGTGGCTTCTTAAAATATTTGTATGTTTAAAGTTACAATTAAAAGTTTGGGACTTTATCATCATTTATCTATGGTGCACGACTATACCAGTGACTGAAAATGCACAATTACCGTTTGTTAGTAAAGGCTGTATTTTCAACTTGCATTGTTACAAAATACAGTTTTGACTCACAAACATAATTGTGGATTTCCCACTGATTTTTAAGCCCCAGCTCCTCTCGGGACCCTTCTCAATTATAACCCATTGTTTCGGTTTATAACCTAAGAGACGAATCAAGTTTATAAATTCAAAGAGGACTCAGTTAGATAAAAAATAGATATATAATGTATTACAGCAGTTTCATTCTTTATATAACCCATTGCTTTAGTTTTTTTTTTTTATAAATTCAGAAAGGACTCGATTATACACAACGAACTATATAATACTGTATAATACGTGGCTTATTCTTAATATAACCCATTAATGTGTTTTTATAAATTAAAGAGACGAATCGGTCATACCTACAAAAAATAGAAAAAGTGTGTCTACCCAGTTTTTTTGTAAATCTGGGAAATGTGAAGAGGATAAAAAAAGGAAAGAGAAAAAAAAAGAAAGTTGGAAAAAAAGAAAATGAACTATTGTCCATGTACACAAGAGGCAAAGAATCCAATTTGCAAACGGAAAGTAAATAAGCAACAAATCTTTGAAGAGGCGAAGATAAAAGTCAACCCTTTTACCTACGAGCCTTCGCAGAACCTGTCCGCCCAAAACAAAAAACAACTCTGCCACAAATAAACAAATAAAAACAAATAAAAAAGACCATATTGTGTTTGAAAGGGAAAAAAAAAGCAGTTTTGTATTACTCCTCTCTCTCTCTCTCTCTCTCTAGATATATATATATATATATATATATATATATATATATATTATATATATATATATATATATATATATATATATATATACATACATGCATACATACATACATACATATATATATAATATATAATATATATAGTATATATATATATTATATATATATATATATATATATATATATATATATAATAATCTTTTTCCCTTACATTTTCCTTATTCTTAACTTATTCTATCTAATTCTGGTCCATCTCAACTTATTTTTCATGATTTCCCTTTTCATATTTAATAGATATTTTCTTATTTTCAAGTCTTATTTACCACTATGAGCTTGTGTTACTACGTCATTTAAGTGGCATAAAAACCTAATATAATGTTCTATTCCTTCCATTAAAGACACGAATCCTAGTATCCTGGTATGACAATGAGACTCCATCTTCAGGATCTCGTTCATTTCAGAATAAAAACCTTGAACAGAATATGAAGAATCAGAAGACAGGAAAAAGTTTTGAAATTACACCATAAAGGAAATGACTTTAGTTCCACTTGTAGATACGATAACAACGAAAAGGAGACGGGGATGGCTTGGACATGTCCGTCCCCCCAACCCAACCCTTTGGAGGTAGGTAGACCCAGATCCACTTGGAGATAGAGAGAGCTATAAGAGGGAGGGCTGGAATAAAAGAGTGTAGATAGTGGAAGACAAAGCACAAGGTAGAAGAGAGGTGAGTGGCGGAATGTCACTGGGGCCATTTGGAGGTGGCTTTTGAGGTGATGATGATGATGATGATGATGATGATGATGATGATGATGATAACGATGGAAAAAATTGACGTTAATGATGATGATGATTGATGATGATGATGATAATGATGGTGATGAAAATGATGGCGGTGATAATGTTGATGATGGATGAATGTGGAAAATGATGATAATGACGAAAATGGATAATGCTGATGATAAATATGATGAAAATGATGATAATGATGGTGATGAAAAATTTATGTTGATGATAATGATGAAAATGATGATAATGATAGTGATGATGATGGTGATGATGAAAAAAATGATAATGTTGCTGATGATGAAAATAATGAAAAATTATGAAAAATGACGGCGATGAAAATAATGTTATGATAATGATGAAAAATGGTGATGATGAAAATGATAATGCTGCTGATGATGAAAGTAATGAAAATGATGAAAATGATGGTGATTAAAATAATGTTGCTGATGAAAATAATGTTGATGAAAGTAATGAAAAAGATGAAAATGACGGTGATGAAAATAATGTTGATGGATAATGATGAAAATGGTGATGATGAAAATGATAATGCTGCTGATGATGAAGTAATGAAAAATGATGAAAATGAACGGTTGATAAAATAATGTTGCTGATGGAAAATAATGTTAATGAGAATAATGAAAATGATGATAAAGGATGATGCTGAAAATGATAACAGTGATGATGACAAAAAAGGAGTTTTAGTAAGGAATATGAACCAAAACCCCTTTTGGGAAAATGGAGCGTTTGAAATGTCATGTGATGGTCCCTTATACCGTTAAGTATGTCTTAAAATGGTCAAACGAAAAGGCAAGAGATAAAATTCCTCTCAGCTGAAATCAGTTTCCCTA
>NC_061095.1:68241300-68255957 GCF_015104395.2 Macrobrachium nipponense
TATTATTTTCATGTGTCACGTGATCTAAGGGTCATTTCAGTCGCGCGCTCTGAGGAAGATCTTTTGCAGATAAATTTTCATTACATCAAGTTCTGGGTAAAGACTCGTGAGGACCTCTGAATGAGCACCAAGGAATGCTCCCAGGCCTCACTGGAACGCATTGCCACATGCACCAAAACAGTTCAAAATCTCTAAGCAGCTGCCCTGTGGTATACACAGTACATAGTGTGTCTATTCAAAGGTCAAGCGATCAATCGAAAGCTGATTTAATTAAGCAGAAAAACACCAGGAATCCGTACACAACAAATGAGAGGAAGGAAACCGGATGAAATCAGCCACATATCCTTCCAAACCTATTTTAAAAAAAGTATACCCTTCCCCCAACCCCCGGGGCTCAGACGATACCTAACGACCTCCATATCCGTTAATTGCCTGTCATTTAAAGGACGCCCGTCTATAGATTGTTGTGTCTACTGCACAGATAGGAAATAGTTACTGTTCATAGAGAGTTCGAGGATATTATGACCTTCTAGATAAAGCTGTTCCATTCTCGCCTGTGTTGATTCTTATACAAGATAGAATTTGCTTCTGCAATTATTCTAATCAACAGAGAGAGAGATGAGAGAGAGAGGGAGGAGAGAGAGAGAGAGAGAGAGAGATACAAGAAAAATCCTATCTCGAAATACGAAAGATCTAAGAAACCTGACACGCAGTATTCCGAAAAAATCTTTATATTATTATTATCCTCGATGACTAGCTAACCTTTAGCCAGGCTAATCTATATTCAGTAGAAAACAAATAATATTGGATTATAGGGGACATCAAAGCAAGAAGCGAGTTCCTGACGAGGAAGGAATCGCCTAACGAAGTCTGGAGCGGAGAGCAAAGGGAGATAATTCCCTCAGAAATGGATTATTGCGACGCCAGATAAGATTTGATTCTTTGTTCGTGTGACTTCTGTGGAATATCTTTCTGCGTTCCTTCAAACCAAGTCTTGTTTTATTTAGTCACTTTATATAAAGTTCCTGACGAAGTAAATAAATAAATAAATAAATTAATTAATTAATTAATTAATAAGGTGGAACAATGTTTCTGGTTAAGTTCTGAATCTACTTCAGACTGGGCCTGGAGGCCGAGAAAAGGGGGGTGGTCGCACTGGGTGATGTTTACTGGAGAAGTAAAATAAAAAAACAAATGAATGGCTCAACTGACAGTTACAGAATTCCCGAGTAAAAGTGAATGGTATCACCTGTGAAAATGTGTTTTTATAGAAGACTGGTAATTGGAAAAGTGTGACATATATATAATATGGTAATTATACTAAGAAAGAAAGAAATTAATGGTCTAAAAAGCGAAAAAAGAAGGACTGATGATATGCCAGCACAGAGTAGAATTAGAGGGACAGAATATAATAAAGTAATTGTCAATAATCATACAAAACAGGAGAACAGAAGGACCTATAAAAATCTAGTCATGTCCTGTTTTAATTTCCACCCATCATTTGTTGAATAATATTAAATCCACCTAGTCAGCATCCAGTGGCAATAACAAATACAGGACTCCAAACGTTCTGTCTCATTCCGAGTATTCCAGTCTGATTCCCTTGAAAAAAGGAACTGCATACTCTTAATAAATTTATGATGTTCAATTAGGTGAAACATCTCTCTATATTAAACTAATATTGGACAATTGTGAGCTCTAGAGTTACATTCAAATCTGTAATGGTGTCTAATCCCAGCATGGCATCTAAGTAAACAAACTTCTTTATCGCTGTCTATAGAAAACCACAAGGTTATTTTTTGGCCCTAACTCTCACTAACTTCGACAAGACTCCTTTCTGCAAATGTTCTATTCCGTGAAGATTTATTTCCCTCTAGTCTTCACTTCCTTTTAAAATCTATTCTATGATAGAGGCCTTCTTTGGAAGCACCTGAGGAGGAGGCTCAGTAAACGTCGCTTAGTCTTCCAGATTCGATATTCAAATGACCTGCCATCATCCTTCTGACTGGTGGCCGAGAGAGAGACCGCCGCAGGAGATCCAGTTCTGATTTTTCGTTGTCTCATTTATTCTCTAGGGAGAAAAAACAGTTTCGTCTTTTTGATAATGAAGTGAAGAAGCGCGGAGTTTTCCTTTCGTGTCTGCAATACAGAAATTCGTTGTGGGTAGATTTTGCCACGAAATCTGCCCGTGGATGATCACTACCCCCCTCTAATGGGACTGTCTGCCAACACTGCCTTTTGTTAGAAGCTGCCATCACCGACAATAAACCTATATTTATAGTGGTTTTTGTTGTTAGTCAGTCTTTCTGTTTGTGGCCGTCATGCCGATTGCTTCCCCTTGTCTGGTGAAACGAATTCGTTTGTGCTGAAAAACAATACCGTTCACGTTGAAGTATTATATTGACAATTTGTTTGTATTCAGAATCTGTTTGCCTTGCCTGAACGTGAAAGAAACGCCGTTTATACCAAAACAGTACAGTTCATATAGAAAATATATTTGACACAATATGTTTGGATTCAGTATTGTTGCTTTGTTAGCGCTTATTAAAATGCTGTAGGAGGGAGTTCCTCTTAAGTTTCAAAATGCAGGATTGTTCCTGTAGGACGTTTGAAGGTCTGGTAGGATATAATTCCTCAAAACTTAAGGATTTCCTTCCTTATCACAAAATTAAGTAAGTATGTTTTTTTGAAACTCTAGAACTTCTATTTTACTGTGTCAAAACGTCATGTGTATCCAAATCCTGTACATACTGTTTTATCATGTTTGAACCAAGAGATAAAATCGGTAATTTGAACAACATATTTTCAAACGAATAGAGAATTAAGTATTCTTCAATGACTATAAGGTGAGTATATCTTCTATAAAAATATCTTCCACTTCCGCTTTAAATTGTATAGTTCACCTGATTCTTTACTTTTTTTCTGAACAGTAAAGATGAGTTACTTGTTCAATGTACTTAAAAACGAATGGTTTCGTGGGAGATGTTCCACGAACAGAATTATTCCTGTACCATCTCTTCCTCCCTCACGGGGCTCGACCTTTAGGAGGAAGTTATGTAAGCTATATCGATCTTTCTTCCAGTTTTTGCTTTCTCATATCTTTGCCTGTTTATTGATTGTGCCCATGAAGTATTTGTTTTTATATTCACTCTTTTTCCATGATGCTACAACCACCAAAATTCTGTTACTAATGATGATGATAATGGTAACAAGACATTTTTCTCATCACCTAAATGACGTTTTGATGTATTACATAAAGCGAAAAAAAAAAATTCCTAAACAGATCTTTCATTAAATTGATTTCTACCAAATCATCTGAACTCACATCAGCGCCGTTATCTCAGGAGAGGCATCAGCCATCCTTATCCTTTCTAGAGTTGTTCCATGAAGTCAAGAGTTAGTGATTGAAGTCATTCTTTTTAATAAAACATTGTTTCGCGCTCGTAACTCAATACAAAATGAAAAGCTATTTATAAAAAGACCAATAAAACACACTTCTTCGGCTCGGATACAATAAGGACCATGTCTGTTGGTCCTTTTCGGCCTCTGCGAATATATTAGGGGGTCACTAATAAAAGGATGTCGGAAGTTTGGTGGGGTATTGGTAAACGTGGACAGTCCTCTCTCTCTCTCTCTCTCTCTCTTTGTATATATATATATATATATATATATTATATATATAATATATATAGATATATATATATATATATATATATGTAAATATTATAGTATGGTTCCAGACCTTGTTTTGTCAACAAGAGGGCAGAGTTCAATCCCAAAAAAAGCGTAACTGTCAGCCCCAGAAGTAGTCTTTAAGTAAACTTACACCATAGTATGAAAATTTTTAATGCGATACATCATAAACTGCTTATAGTAGGTAGTAAGTGTCTTTCTAAAGGTCAGAGAATCAACCAGATTTCATTAAGCAGAAAAACCAACAGGAATCGGGCACAACAACTATGAGCGAGGAGGAAACAGGATGGAATCAGCCACATAATCTTTAAAGGGATCCTCTTTTATAGAACAATTATAAAGGGATACCCCTCCTTCCCCTCCACCAATAAGCCCCCACCCTCCTCGGATTAGACAGGACCTAACGACCCCCACATCCCTTAATTGCCTACTGTCATTTCAAGACGTCTTCTCTAAATTGTTCTCTTCTAAGTCTACTGCAATGGATAGGAAATCATTGTTGTTCGTCGAGGGTCGGGGATGAAGGGTTTCCATTCGCGATTCAGTTTGATTGCCAGATGACTAAGTAAGCCTTATATGGGGAATGAAATGGCCTCATTGGCGATACAGGTGGGCATTTGCCCAGACAGCAAGACATCGATAAGGTTGCCAATTAAGCCAATACACACGAATTCCGTTTCCTGAGAGTTCCTGTCTTGTTTAATGGTCTCATACTATTAGTAGTTTTTTTTTAGTTTTTGTTGAATAATGTTCGCGTTCGTAAACTTATGGGGATTCTGAAGAGTTCATTAAAGATTTTTTGGGAATCAGAATTATGTTACATCATTTAATTTCGAGAAAAGCTTAGACGTTGTTGTTTGTGTCACTTGAAACTTCCGTACCACATGCTCAAACGCATATAAAAATGACTGTTATCAAATGGTAATTGTTCACCAGAGTATTAGATGAAAAAAACTGCTGACCAAAAAATTAACTAAGAAAGCCTCACATTTCCTCCTGAGTCTGAAAATGCTTCCAGTGTTGACGTTTTAGGAAGACTGTCAGTAGGTTCATCGAATTAGTGGGGGCAGGGAGCCTCCGGCCTCAAGGAGTAAACAAATGAGAGAGAGAGAGAAAGAGTTAAAAAGATGACAGAGAAGAGAGAGAGAGAGAGAGAGAGAGAGAGAGAGACTTCAGACGCGTTCCTCGTAACTTTTCCAAATCAGCTTCTTCTTCTCCCTAAATCATTTATAGGAGCCATATCGGCTCTCAGACTTAGCGAGACTTGCAGCTGAAGATCTGATTTCCAGCTGAACTGGAAAACTGGAAGACTGGAAAAGACATGACGACATTTCAGCTATCCAAAATCATGAGTCTTGAGCTGATGTATATAGTATCTCGGTTTTGAAGGATATCTGAGTTTTCCTATAAATGTATATGACTAGATAATGATATGGTTAAATTTGCGAAAGGAGCAAAAATTTTGATTTAATATTGAAATCGCTTTACGTTGGGAATAACTTAGAAATGGAGTGTAGTTTAGTGCATAAATAAATTACAATTCCATTTGGGTAAATGGTATTCCCAAGGGGGGGGCAGTGGATTTAATATTACATATGGTTCTTTTATTTATGATGCATATGTAAAAAAAACACTGTATATAATATATATATATACTATACATAATATATATATATATATATATATATATATATATATATTTATATATATATATATATATATATATATATATTACATATATATTACATAAAATTTCCATCTAAACACTGACTTCCTACTTAATAAATGCATCGTTGAAGTATTGTCTAATTAGCATGTAAAAATTCCTTTTGACTCCCTACAAATTTATGTTAACACCCAACACAGACTACACAAACACGACCACACCCTCATCACTGAAGGCAGAAGCCATTTTACATTTGAAACAATCTTGAGAACTCGTGTTGAGGGGGAGTGGGGGTTGTGGGCTGGGCACAGGTGAGTTGTAACCAAAAGCCTCATTCCAGAGTCCTAATTAGTGCAGATGAAATGTCGCCTCTATAAATAATCTCGAAGCTAATTACAGTGAAATGGTTCTACTTTCAATTATAACGGTTTCTACGGGGAATACTTAGTTAGCAAACTTCCCCTCTTCCTGTGTAATTACAAATGGGGGGGAGAGAGAGAGAGAGAGAGAGAGAAAGAGAGAGATTACACTATTATACTAACGCACTGAAATAAGAACTTATACATTATATTTAAACGAACAGTAGGCTATTAACAATCCCTCATACTCCCTGAGAATCGTAACAGTTGAAAGTAAAATGTGAAAAATCCAACGATTCTTGAACACTAATGAATGAATGAATGAAAGTGACTTCGAATAAAACAAGACTCGATTCAAATATCACCTTCTGTGGATGGATGACCGAAGGAAAGAAGGAAGGAGATATTATTAATATTCTACTGAAGTCGACATGACCAGGAAATCAACGCCATCTTATCTGGCGTCGCAATTTCATATCTGAGGGAATTCTTTCCTTTAGCAAGCTTCGTTAGGAATTCCTCCCTCGTCAGGAACTCGCTTCTTGCTTTGATGTCCCCAGAAATCAATGTGTTTTTTTTTTTTTTTTTTTTTTTTTTTTTTTTTTTTTTTTTTTTTTTTTTTTTTTTTTTTTTGGCTGAATACAAATGAGCTTGACTGCTTAGATCTCGTCTTCAAAGGTAAGTTAGAAAGGTGTTTCCTTTGTACTGTATTGCAAGATTCTAAGATCCTTTCTATTTCGAGACTGGATTCCCCCCCCCCCCCCCCCCCCCCCCACCTCTCTCTCTCTCTCTCTCTCTCTCTCTCTCTCTCTCTCTCTCTCTCTCTCTCTCTCAGTAAACATTTGAACCATGGAATAGAGTAATTCCTACCTCTAACAGAGGTCGTAACATATGTAAACGGTGATTTATAACTTCCTTCACGGCTGTCAAACAATCTCTCTCTCTACTCTCTCTCTCTCTCTCTCTCTCTCTCTCTCTGGTATCAATAGTGTTAAGGGTATAAAGTGTTCTACTCACAACTACAGAGACCAGCGTTCGATCTCCAAACAGGGCGAAGGTGGGAACGACATGAGAGAAACTCCTAAAGATGCAGCCAGGTCAGGTCATAGGTTAATATGAAAGGAAAATTAATTACATATGGAGGCAGAATTTCCCTGAGTCAGTCAGGGAAAAATTAGACCACAAATATGTTAAGTTAAACATGGAAAATTCGAATGATTTAATTAATTTGATGAACGTATACCCAATACTTCAATAAGACAAAAAATCTGTCCCTTTTTTTGAGTTTTAGAAAAATCATCTGCACAAATGACTAAGGTTTTCTAATAAATTCGAACTCTTCTATCAAAGGCGAAACTGAATCACATATGAAATCAGTGATTGTGTTAGAGAAACGGATCGTCTACAGGAGGATGACTGGTCTCTCTCTTCGGAGAATCTCCGGAGTTTCAGATTCTTCTTTCGTTTGAACAGTAGGAATTCAATTTCTTGGTGTAATTGACGTGAAAAAAAACTCCCCTTTCTCTCTCTAATAAAAGGTTAAAAGGACTGAAATAGCATCCCCGAAAAACATCTGCCCTCCTTTGCAGCCTCCTGATTCCGTCTCATCTCCTTCACCCCGAAAGAGGACCTGACGCTATTACACTTTTCTCTAAGTCTTTCTTTTAGAAAGTTTTCGGTGATGTTATTTTTGCTTACTTTCTGGGTCTTAAATTATTATTATTATTATTATTATTATTATTATTATTATTATTATTATTATTATTATTATTATTAGGAAAAGACCCCAAAAAGGAATTATTGGAAAATGGATCAAAGGTGTTTGGAACAAAAGAAAAAAGAAATAAATAAAATAAAAAACAAAGAAAAAGATGTATAATTACACTAAACTGCACAAAATTTCTGAGAATTTAGATCAAAGGACGTGGCAATCCCAGGTAAATATATAACCTCCATCAAATACTAAACAGAAGTGAGACTCAGATCTCCTCTCTTTGCCTTTCATAATATCATATTCTCAAGTTCAACAAACTCTCTCTCTCTCTCTCTCTCTCTCTCTCTCTCTCTCTCTCTCTCATATTTAGTTGTCTATTTTCTATTGGTTTTAGAAAAACAGAGGAGAAAATCTGTTTGAAATGGAGTCCAGTCGACTGACTTGACACAAAATGCCCTCAACATCATTGCAGAAGATCTGAGGTGACACCGTCTATTGCCAGTGATTCAATTCCCACGAGAGAGAGAGAGAGAGAGAGAGAGAGAGAGAGAGAGTTGAAGGCTCCTAGTTCATGAAATCGAGTCTTGACGTCAATGGAACCAAGAAGTGTCATGTTGTCGCTCTATCTATCAAGGCCCATGTTCTCACACGTGAATGCAATGTTGCCATGTAAAGAAATCTTATGACAGACCACTAAGTGTTATGTTTATCATACTATCAAGGCTGTTGTCGTCACCAAGAGGCTCATGTTGTCAGACACGTTTGTCATTTGCCACACTATCGAGGCCGATGTTTTACGCCAAAAGGTTTTATGTTGTCATACCATATGTTGTCACATTTGAAGGCTGATGTCGTCACACCACGAAGTGTTATGTTGTCATACTATCAAGGCCTATGTTGTCACACCAAAATGTTTCATGTTGTCAGATTATGAAGTGGACATGTTGTCAAACTATCAAGTTCGATGTTGTCACACCAAGATTTGTCATTGCAATTATATTATTACTTATAGCTTACGATTTCGGCCATTCGTAATGAGAGAGAGAGAGAGAGAGAGAGAGTAGAGAGAGAAGAGAGAGATGAGAGAGAGAGAGAGAGAGAGAGAGAGAGAGAGAGAGACAAATAAAAAAAATGGGTGAGAAATATCATCAGTCGACATTTGGAGGCAAGAAAGTGGACAGGCTGTATATCTGTATATTGTATAAATGGTTTGGTAATTCTAAGGAAGAATTCTTCAATTAGCTGGAAAAAATTGAAGGATCCACAGAACTCACTTCAGAATCGTCTAAATTAAAGAGGAAACAGATACCTTTTGTTTTGATAGGCGGCTATTAACAAACAATTAGTTAAAAAAAAAATCCATAGTAATTTGTAAATATTGCAGGTATATAATTTCTTAATATTTTGTAACATACTACTTATGTAAATGAAATGTAATATCTTCTAATAAAAGATTAAAAGGGGCCAATGACTTGAAAATGAAGCTTCCAAAGAAAGTTGGTTTCAACCTCCCACCGCTAAAGACCCCCAACACTGCGTCAGTAACTGATCATTTTACAAAACCAGTAATTTTTCATCGGCCTGGGGGGAGACACGAACCCGCCACATCTGAGTGGCATACCACGACACTAACCACTATACCAGCGGACCAGATAAAAAAGGATATGACAGCGCTAAAAAATCAAATGTTGGAAGCGGTAGTTTTCCAGGACTTGGTGGAGAAGCTTTGTCATTCTCTCATCAGCATCTGCGTCGCGTCAAATTTCTAGTCCACTTGAGTGGTCTTGTTTGTTTTGGAAAAGCGTCTGTCTTTCGTGGGCGCCATGAATGCACGAGAGAGAGAGAGAGAGAGAGAGAGAGAGAGAGATATGCTAATTATACAACACGACTGAAGCGTTTTTTTCTTTGTCTTGGACAAAACTAGAACCGATATTAAAGTTTTAATAGAATTATTGGCAACTATAAGTCTACTGAGACAGAGACCGACCCTCGATGCTAAAATCTCATCCAGAAATCAGTTCAACATTCTTCAGCTCTGATGTAAACAACTCAAGATGACAAGTGTTTTGTGTTCGATAATTAGCGTTAATTTGTCTGTCCATCTCTGAGTCTGTTGCTTTTCAATTTATTTTCGAATTTAGACGAAATTGTGTACCAGATGTTATAGTTCTACTCTTAATTAGTTTCAATAATATTTTTTGAAGTTACTTAATAATTGCAGCTGGTTAGATTTCGAGATCAATTTGGGTTTAGATGCAAATACTGGATTTATCAAGTGGATTCTAGTGGCCTTTTATGGCTTATTGATGGGGAACAAAACAGAAAGAAGTAATCAGTTATCAGAAAAGAAAAAAAAAACAAGTTAACTAATGATAAATGAAAATATAGATAAATGATTAGAATATAAGTTGAACTGTCATAGGGTAGTCATGCAATGCTTCCGACTGAACTAAGTCTTCTAAACTACAGACACGAAATTGCGACTTTCCTTTTGCAATTATGTTGCGGCAGAGTAGCTAAAATTGAATAATAATTACAATAAATTTATTGCATACTTTTTTCTTCCTTTATATCGTTAGCGCCTTGAACTACCAACACGGCAATATCGCATCTAGAAATAGCTCCACAGTTCACTTTAATGTCCACTGAATCCTTCAATAGATTTGACGTCCTGATATCACGCTACTGCCTTTTTCCAGCCTTTTTGACCATTGGAACTGGTTTCCTTTTTGTTTAATATATCAATAATTCTTCCCTGAAGAGACTAACGAATTAGAGAAGAGAAAGATTCATTGGGCGGTCTCAAAATATGTGTCAAAATTAACATTTCTTGGAATATATATATATATATATATATAGGATTTTGATCATTTTCATCAGTTATTATGAGAGAGAGAGAGAGAGAGAGAGAGAGAGAGAGAGAGAGAATCACAGCAAGGAAACAACTTTGTCCGCATAAACAAAAATGCAGTGTCACAAATTAACTGAAATATTGCAATGTGCAAAGCAGCTAGATAATGAAGTGTGGAAAGAGAGAGAGAGAGAGAGAGAGAGAGAGAGAGAGAGAGAGAGAGACAGAGAGAGAGAGAGAGAGAGAGAGAGAAAGAGAGAGAGAGAGAGAGGATTGGGTTAAATTGGAATATTTTTCCTGGCTGTTTTTGGGGTTAAATTTCTTGAATGATTTTACCAAAAATAACATTTCCCTCTAACATGTTTCGTGTGGCTGGAGGGTCAGAATAGCCATGTTTATTATTATAATAGAGTCAATATATTGTATTCGTGTCTTGTTTGGAGATCTTTGCTGAAATAAGGTTCGATTATTTGATCTTATTATTATTTTTTTTTTTTTTTAACGGGAGACGAAAAATTGAGACTGACTTTTTTTCTCTCGACAGTGGAGCCTTCGTGTCAGGAGAGGTCAGTTTGCTTGGTTACTCTCTCTCGATTTACAAGTAATAAAATGATAAATAAACAAATAGATATACTAATGAATAAGTATATAAATAGATAAATAGATAAACAGATAATCTAATAGATAAATAAATAAATAAATGCATTCAAGAAATTGATGAATAAATATTAAGTAAGTTAATAGCTAATTAGATAATTTAAAAACACGATGAATAAATAGGCAAATAAACAGTCAACTTCCATGAACATGACTAAAAATAAACATAAATTTAATAACTTGATGAACAAAAAATAAATAAAAAAATAAATAATTTTAATAAATTGATGAATAAGTAAATAGATTTAATAAATGATGATGAAAAGTGAATAAATACCAAATTTAATAAATAGATAAGAAAACATAAATAAATAAGCTAAAACAAGAGGATTTCAACAGAAAGCAATCAAAGCAAAGGCCTTCCATTCTTCTTCTTCTCTTCTTCTCCTCAGCCCAGGACTGAAATAAGAACAGTTCACGCAAACACGAACAGAACATTGCCAATGCAAATTACACTCACTCAAAGCACACACGCTTCTCTCTCTCTCGCCTTCTGTCGCCTGTGCCACTTTTGGAGTCGCCTCCTCGACCACTTACCGACACGAGGGATCGATCGCGTGTTTTGGCAAGGCCGTCAATTCTCCGTAAACCTCAGGCATTAGAGAATGATTTGCTGTTACGACAGGTCTGTTCGTCACCCGATATATTATAGACGTTTATTTCAGGACAGGAATGGAAGGTTAAGCCTTCGTGTGTTTTTTTAAGGGGAGGGGTGGGCGGGGGGATATCCCCAGTAAGTAGGCACTATAAGTGAACTGTTTTTCATTCCCGTCTACATTGGGCAACAGAATTTTTAGGATTCTCGCGCGTTCGAAATGAAAGTTTAGTGCAAATGTCAGCAGAGAAAAATCAGCTTAGATGTTTTGTCTTGTTATTAATTACTCTTTTTCATTGCTTTTCATTTTGATTACATATAAAAAAAACTCATTGACCTTCAGACTTTGTGCATAGATGACCTAAATACATAGGCAGAAATCAACGTTGGCTATATTTTAGTTATGTCAATATATCCCTAAAACCTAAATAAGCAATCTTAACATGGAGTATTGAATTTCAATTAAAAATAATAACATTGACCATTAGACCTAATGTATAAAATAACTTGTATATTTATGCACAAATAAAAACAGTAGTTAAAATTTCAGTTAATGTCAATATAACCATGCAAATTACTTGAGCATTTTTAACATGAAGTATTTTCCTTTAATGCAATGAAAATGAAAAGTCATGGACCATCAGACCTTATGTATAAATAATCTGGAATTATATAACCAATTAAATATTATCTTTTACTTAAATGTCAATATGTCCCTCCGACCTAAATAAGCATTCTTAGCATGAACTATCAGATTTTATTCATAAATGACCTCAAAATATATAGCAAATAAACAATGTCTAAATTCTTAGTTAAATATTCATATTTTCTAAATACTATTAAAAAGGTCTTAATTCACCTGTATGTCAATTATGAGGATTTGCTTTCAGTGAAAATGAAACGAAATGGATTTGTATTGATGGAAAAGATGTTATGATTTAAAACACTTAACATTCAATAGTGGATTTGTGATACTATTAATAAAGACATTATTTCAGGATTTGGGAAGAGCGATGGTAAAAAAATTGGTGTACTGTTGTCAAAACCATAGAAAGTGTTTGAAAAATTAAATTAAATTATTATTTTATTATTATTATTATTATTATTATTATTATTATTATTATTATTATTATTATTATTCAGAGAATAAACCCTATTCATATGGAGCAAGTCCACAAAAGGACCACAGGCTTGAAATTCGAGCTTCCAAAGAATATTAAGGTTCTCATTAGGAACGAAGAGATCTCACTCACTAAAAGGAGAAAATAATGATCAAAATTAATATGCAGATAAAAAGTCATTACTGTATTAGGAATTCGACAAAGTATATATATACACCCAGCGTGCAAAAAATTTGTGTATAGAGTATAAACGAAGGTTTATATTGATGATAAAATGAGTTATGTTTTAAATAACTCTTGAATGTTCGGCCTACTATGTAATAATAACATTAATATTTCCTTGTTGAATGAGAGAAAAAATTTAGTTCTGAAATCGTTTGAAGACGATTCTCTACAAGTTCGCAAAAAGCAGCCCCTTTCCTATTCATTTATCTCAGTTTTCATTATCCCAAGAAGACAGTTAATAAATAACAGCCCACCAGTGATAAAACTGGAATCCCTTTATAAAATAACAAAAATGTCTGAGGCATCAAGGTTCTAGAAATATCTCCTGGGGCTTCTAATTTTTTTTTAATGGTCATGCACTAACCGTCAAGATACCTTAGTCAACGACACAGTGGAAATAAACGTCCAAGTATGAACTGTTTTAAAGTTACCGATACATTTTTCTCTGAACATTATGGAGCTTCAATTGAAAAAATGATAACACATATTGCGCGATAACATTACGCATAATTCTAACACTAATGTACCAAAGTATCGCGGTTAATACGATAATTTTCATGAGCCATACGATGTTAGGAGAGGTAAAAGTAAGCTGCATGGCAACACTGTCAGTGCCAGTACATCTCCTGAAGTCCTGATACGGTAGTCAGTAGTTTGGCGTTGTGGTGTGATCACATACTAATCGTTAAACGTATTCATTTAAATTTAAATGCTCCGCTCCTGTATGTTCTTTTGCTCGCACTAATGTTTGATTAATAAAGTGCTTAAGCCATTAATACTTCAATGGACTTTTCGAAGAAAGCATTAACAGTGGGATTCATTAACGAATCAAAATCGTGGTGGCGTCAGGAAAGGGGAGGCGACGATGCCACATAGCAACAGACCGGTTACTTATGTCATGTCACGATTTCAAATGATATTTATTAAATTCTACGTCATTGGAGTAGGCTAAGTAGAAAATACAATGGTTCTTATAGGGCAATTTAAATTAAGTATAGCCTTATGTAAACTTTTAGTCCCAGATATTAAACAGCAAATACCGTTTGATATCGAAATAACGGGAACAAATTTTACTTCAAACCATCATCACATTTGGACTTGATAATCAATATAATTTTCCTATGTTATAAAGTGTGTTTTTAACGTTTTTGACGTTCGTTATTTCGTTGTTAAAGTTTTATATAATGCCACCAACACAACGTCGCGTTTCAGTAAAACATAAGCAAAAGAGATAATATCTCGGTAACGGCAAATTCTTGATAGATATGAAAATGAGTTTCGTGCTAAATCATGTTAAGGAGACTTACGATCACAGCATAAAAACTCCAATATTGAATAATAATTTAAACTAGAATAATGCAAAATTTAATATAAAATTATGGATGAGATGACCCGAAAGACCACTCTGCTATCCTATACACACAAAAAACACTAAGGTAATAATTTTCATATTGAAGTGGTTGAGTTCCAAGTGTGGAATCTGAGCGAAGACCGTTGACAGAACAGCCAGTGTTGCTGTTTTGAGGAATTTCGTTCTACTAGTGGCTTTGCAGTGTGGATTAGTTAGAAAAACAAAAAAAAAATATACAAAAGAAGAAACGTGTGCCTTTGTTAAAAGTAAACTGACTTATGACAGGTTAGGAAATTTATTTAAAGAAAAAATTGAAAATCTATATTCTGCAAAAACTACATTGATTTTGATTTCTAATTCTTTCTAACCAATAGTAATTGTAAATATTGTATGTATATTTAATTTTGTAATATTTTGTAATCCCT
>NC_061095.1:68256457-68268957 GCF_015104395.2 Macrobrachium nipponense
CTCTTGGCTCTGGCCTAAAATCTATATTACATTCTATTTCTTTTTAATTAATACGTAATTCAAATCTCTTACATTAATACAAATTGTGTAATTAGGATCATTCATCATCTATTATTAGTTACTATGTCTCTTTCCCTCTTAATTCCAGGATATTCGATTATGCAAATGAGGTCGTTTGGTCATTACTGCTCTGGGTATATGTACCAAAGGCATTATTAGCTTTTTAGTTGAATGGAAAGTCATTTAGATATTTACCTTGGTTGTAGGGGAACTACTTGCTTGCTTTATCGTTTAGGTTAGAACTGAGTATACATTGCGTGAATGACTGTATACTTATGATAAGTCTAGAATACTTATTGCAAAAGAGAATGGTGACGAAATTTTAAGTGATAGATTTGTTTTGCTTTTGTCAAAGATAATCAAATTTCTGATGAATTTTCCGCCAAAGTATTTGATTTGAATGAAGGTATAATGCAGAGGTGGAAACTGAAATCATGATTGATTGATTTCATGTTTTTTTCTGACCCAGTTTCAACAGGAATAAGACAGATGGTAGACTTCCCAAGTGAAAGTGCTTCACTGTGTTTAAGTATTTTTTAAAAATATTATTTAATACATTTATTTATTTCTTTATTTACGCAATTTGTTATTCTTTGATTAAGTTGGCTAGAACAAGAGATATTCTTAGTAAGATTTTGTGTTATTGATTTAATTCCTTTTCATTCATTTTCTCACCTAATTTCTTTTGAGTCATTCGTCACGTGGGTGTCCGTGAAAGCTAAGACTGCACTGATAATGAATAGAAGAGAGAGAGAGAGAGAGAGATATAAAATAAATCGCAAGAGATCTACTGAAAGTTGCATCAAAATACACAGACAAACACACACACACATATGTGTGTATATTTTCACTTATGCAACATTCAGGACAGATTTACTTTATTTTATTTTTTCTCTCTCTGTATATGTCTCTTTCCAGCCCGAGAACATTCTCTCTCTCTCTCTCTCTCTCTCTGTATATATATATATATATATATAGATATATATATATATATATATATATATATATATATATATATATATATAGCTTATCTATTTATCAGATATAGTATAGTATATATATTGTCTTGTATTTTCTGTATTGCCGAGTACATAATTGTTTTCCTAGTCACCCAAGAAGGAATGGCTCAACAGAAATTAGTTGGGAAAATGAATGAAAAGGAGCGAAATTTATTAAAGTAATTATCAATGTAAACACAGGTAGCATTATGCAAATGGTTGGGTCTGCACTTTTTTTTTTATATCGACTCATAATCGTAGGAACTTACGCCATAGAGCTTTGTAATTTTTGTTAAAGTTGCAGAGTCTCAAGAAGTCGTGGGCTGGATGTTGCATGCAAAGCCATCTCGTGACGGAACTTGCAAGTTGAGGTTCTGGGCTTAGTTCAGAGACTAATTTGATTGGTGGTCTTAGCGGGACTTCAAAAGTTAGTTCAAAGGCTGATTTAAATAGTAATTAAAAGTATATATTATATATATATATATATATATATATATATATATATATATATATATATATATATATATATATATATATATATATATATAAGCCACCTTTAATTAGGTAAATTAATGGTAGTCATTTATTCTTGATAAATATAAATTCACATTCGGCAAGGGATACTTATAGATGTTCAAGTAGCCTATGACTGGGCCAAGATAAAGCGAGGGGATAGAAGATCCTGCTGTAAATATATAAATAATAATAAGTGAACCATTAAAATTGAAAACCAATATACAAATGCATAGAAAATAACTTAAACACCATCTCTTAGTGTTCTCATTCCCGTCTCTCATTGCAGAAAAGAGAGAGAGAGAGAGAGAGACATGCAGATCGCTAATCTCCTCCACATGGATTTTGACACCAGGCGGAAATTGCCCCCTTGTGAGTTCGGGTTCATTTCCCATGACCCGTTTGTCTTTGATGTCCCATAATGGTTTTTGATGTCCAGGTAGAGTTAGATGCAATGTAGTTCTTTTTTATTTTTATTTGAGAGAGAATTTCATTTGAGTCTCTTTTCATCTTGAACGTGGGAGTATTAATAATAGTCAGTAGAATTCAGTCATTCAGGATTCCGCTGAATTTGGCAAACTATGAGAGGTGAATCTTGCAAGATTTGATATACTCAGATCAGGCTACGAAGCCAAGCACTGGGACACATTCGGCCATTCAGTGCTTGAGACAGTGAAAAGACGGAGTTGGAGAGCTTGGACAGCGAGTATAGGGAAGGAAGTTGGAGCAGAGGTAAATTTATTTTAAACCGAAAAATTTCATCTCTCTCTCTCTCTCTCTCTCTCTCTCTCTCTCTCTCTCTCTCTCGTTTTGCAAATTATAACCAGGAGTAGCTCTTCCAAGAAAGTATAAAACCGCCAAAGATATACACCTTGGGAAATGAGAAAAAGAAACTTGATTGTCAAGTGACCCAGGAAACATTTCTTCTTGAACATTCTCTCTCTCTCTCTCTCTCTCTCTCTCTCTCTCTCTCTCTCTCTCTCTCCATCTCTCCTCTCTCTCTGTTGCTTTGCTCAGGAATATGGAGATGATTGAGTTTTCTTATCACATTTTGGGTTGTCTCCCAGGAGAGTGAGAGAGAGGAGAGAGAGTGCAGATTCAATGACATACAGTTATAACAATGATCAGACTATATTATAGTGTTAATTATTATCTATTTCATTCATATGGCTAATAATATTTCGTTTTATCTTATTTTCAGCAACCCAGCATTCTCTCGAGTTTGGTGAGTGTTCATACAATGTTATTTTTGTTTTTGGTGAAGCTAACTTTTTTAGCGGTAATTAATTTTGATTGGTTTGTTTTTGCATGTGTTTATTTTCAAGATGTTTTCCACTTGGTATTGTCCTTTATTCATTTAACTTGTAATATCTTAGGTTTTCCATATTTTGTTTTTCTTGCTATTTTTGGTTGTATATGTATTTTTGTTATTACTATCACAATTTGTGTTATTGAGTTTATGAACATTCTTATTTTATTTTATTGTCATTGTTGTTGTGAGATATCATATTGGTTTTCGTATTGATTTTGTTATATTGATTTTACTACTTGTCATTATAAAACTTTTAAAATGTGAATATTTATGAAAGTGCAACACAAAAAAACTATTTTTGTTTTCATTATTGAACCCATTCCATTTTTCATCTTCACTCTTGTCATTTTCATTGTGCCAAAAATAGTTTCTTGAAAGACATTAATGTTTCTATTACATCAAGGTTTTGTGCGGATTGAATCAGTCACAAAAAAATTATTTTTAATCAGTTTTCAATACCATGGTTTCTTCAAGATTAGTTTTTTCTGTGGAAAGATTATGTAAGAACCCTCATGTTTTAAATTTTCATAAGTTTTTTTTATGGCATTATCATGTATCCCATAATTAGTTAAAAAAAATTCTGACAAGAAATCCCTGTGTAATTTAATTATGAAAATTCCCTCTCCATTGACAGGAGAAGCAAAAGGTCTACTTGTAATCTGCAGCTCTTAAGGTGATCTCTAGAAAATCTCAACATTTTTCCTCTAATACTAGAATGGTGGAACGTTCGTGAAGAGGCTCTCGACGTCAAGAGAGGCGATGATACCTGTAGACGGAGAATCTCGGAGTTTACATAAAAAGTCGGTAGACGACTGTAGACAATACCTTTCTGGGATATATGGCGTAAGGAGTTCGTTGAGTCTCTTCGCGATTTTGTAAGTTGGGGTTGGGATTTGGCTTCTATAATAGGGCGGAGAGGATTACCAGGCTTGACTCTATTCAGTCCCTCGAGGACGAAGGTAGGGTCAGGTCGAGTGACTCCCTCCAGCCCTTACTGTTAGCAGAAGCCCTTACCAACCGAGGTGCCCCATACAGAAGCACTATCCTTACCAGAGAATTGAAAGAAACTGCCAAAAACTTGAAAGCAAACCAAGAAATAACAATAAGAAGGGCAGACAAAGCTGCTGCCCTAGTGCTCATCAAGACCTCTGAATATCACGAGAAACTGGACCAAATACTGGCTGATCAATTCAAATTCAGAAAAATCAACAAGAACCCCATCGAAGACATCCGACGAGACATTAATAGGACGGTCGAAAGAATCCATGCCGCTAGGAATGCTCCCAGGCTTCCCCTTGCCCAGGGTGACTTTAATCCAGGGTATATTTACGGCACCGTAAAAACCCACAAGCCTGGTAATCCTCTCCGCCCTATTATAAGCCAAATCCCAACCCCAACTTACAAAATCGCGAAGAGACTCAACGAACTCCTTACGCCATATATCCCAGAAAGGTATTGTCTACAGTCGTCTACCGACTTTTTATGTAAACTCCGAGACTCTCCGTCTACAGGTATCATCGCCTCTCTTGACGTCGAGAGCCTCTTCACGAACGTTCCAGTCGACGAGACGATTGAACATATCCTCGACAGAGTATAGATGTGAGGACACACAGGCTTTGAACATCCCAGAGGAGCCCTAAAAGCCCTTCTTGAAATATGCACTAAGAAGGCACCTTTCTCACACCCACAGAGGACATCTTTATTGCCAAGATTGACGGCGTGGCAATGGGATCCCCATTAGGGTCCTATTTGCCAACTTCTACATGAGTGTCGTCGAAGAAAGGGTTTTCAATAAGATCCCCTGCCCTCCCCAAATACTACCGCTACATAGACGACACCTTCATAAGTTTTGACAGAGAAGAGGACCTTGAAACTTTAAGAAAGACTTTCGAAGAATGCTCCGTCCTCCACTTCACGTGTGAACGCAGCGTAGACGGTGCCCTACCCTTCCTGGACGTTCGGGTACAGCAGACCCCTACGGGATACACCACCACGGTTTACAAGAAACCCACAAACCCGGGTCTATGCCTTAATGGGTCCAGCGAGTGCCCAGACAGGTATAAAAGATCGGTGGTAGATGCCTTCGTCCGCCGCGCCCTTACACACTGTTCCACATGGAGAGAAACCACCAGTGAGATCGAAAGGTCTACACAAGTCCTCATCAACAATAACTTCTCAAACCGCATGGTCGAACGCCAAACGAGGGACTCCATAAATAAATGGCACCAGGAAAGAACGACCGAAACGAACAACCAAAGTGGAGCTATAAAGATATTTTATAAAAATCATATGCAACCACAAATATTTGGAAGGACGAAAAAAGGCTATAAAATAAAAAATCAGCGAAAATGTCTTCCCCCACTACAGAAAGTGATAAAATTAGCCTCATAATTTATTACAAAAACACCAAAAAATGAAAACAGCCAGCTGCTTCTTAAAAACAACCCAGCGCCCCCAGAAACGTCTTTGAAGAGAAAGGGTGTCATCTACGAATTCACATGCTCGGTGGATGGATGCCACCAATTCTTATATCGGGATGACCACCACCAGACTCTCCAAGCGACTTTCCTGCCACCTTCAAGAAGGGGCCATTTTCAATCACTACAGGGAACAACATAACAGGAGACCAGAAAGAGCTGAACTTATAACGAACATAAAAATTATTGACCAGCACCTGACCGGAAACGCCTACGTTTACCTTGAAGCATTACACATATTAGAGAAAAAGCCGACTATCAACACGGTAAAAGAAACAGAATTTCTTCCTACCATCATAAGAAGAAATAGCACAAGAAACCATCCGACTCCGTATACCGCCACGAGAGAGAGAGGAGAGATCGAGGGGGAGAGACAGAGATGAGATAGGGGAGAGAGAAAGAGAGAGAGATTAGAGAAAGAGAGAGAGAGGAACAAGCAGAGAGAGAAAGAGAAGAGAGAGAGAGGAACAAGCAGAGAGAGAAAGAGAGAGAGAGAGAGGAAACAAGCAAAAGAGAGAGAATAAGAATAAAGCGAACGAGAAAGAGAGGGAGAGAGAGAGGAATTTGCAGAGAGAGAAAGAAAGAAACTGAGAGACGAGAAAGAGAAGAAAAGCAGAGAGAGAACGAGCGGAAGATGTGTCATCTGTACAGAATGCAGCAGTACCTGCCGCCCAAGAGGTAGGTACCCCAACCAACACCCAACCCACGCTAATAACTCCGGCCAGACTTCGCAGGTCTCATCGCCTCAGGGAAAGATTCGTTACCATCCAACGGCCAATTAAAATCCCTGCTCATCGACCCGCCCACCGATTGTACACGACCTTGCATGTTATAAATACTTGTAAAACGTATCTTAATTCACTTTACTGTATACTCTCATAGATGACTGCCTGTGCGCTGTCGACACGTTAGAGGAATAAACCTAAGACAAATGAAAATCTTTACATGTCCTTAGGAAACTTAATACTACCACCAGCTACATGCTGACGAGAAGAAGATCATAAGAAGAATTGAGAAGATTCTATATAAATTAAATGCCGTTGAAACAGCTATTGTATTCAATGCTACTGCCCTCAGAGAAGGCCTCCTTCCTAATAATAATAATAATAATAATAATAATAATAATAACACATGGGCAGTGCCAGTAATCAGATACAGCGCAGGAATAGTGGAATGGACGAAGGCAGAACTCCGCTGCATAGATCATAAAAAAACCAGAAACATATGACAATACACAAAGCACTACACCCAAGAGCAAATACGGACAGATACATAACACGAAAGGAAGGAGGGAGAGGACAACTAAGTATAGAGGACTGCGTCAACATCGAGAACAGAGCACTGGGGGCAAATATCTGAAAACCAGTGAAGACGAGTGGCTAAAGAGTGCATGGGAAGAAGGACTAATAAAAGTAGACGAAGACCCAGAAATATACGAGACAGGAGAATGACAGACAAAACAGAGGACTGGCACAACAAACCAATGCACGGACAATACATGAGACAGACTAAGAACTAGCCATCGTTATGACACATGGCAATGGCTACAGAGGGCAGCTACCTTGCAGTAATACGTGGTACGAGCACCAACCTGAGGGAGTGATAGAAACCGATCAGGCAAAGATCCTCTGGGACTATGGTATCAGAACGCATCAGGGTAGGGGAAACGTGCAAATAGAACCAGACGTGACGTTGATTGACAAAGTCAAGCAAGAAGTATCACTCATTGCTGTCGCAATACCATGGGGACACCCAGAGTTGAAGAGAAAGAGAGGGAAAAAAAAAAATGGATAAGTATCAAGATCTGAAAATAGAAATAAGAATGATATGGGATCTTGCCAGTGGAAATCGTACCTAATCATAGGAGCACTAGGCACGATCCCAGATCCCTGAAAGGAATCTAGAAAAACTAGACGCTGAAGTAGCTCCATGGCTCATGCAGAAGAGTAAGAAAAGTGATGGACTCTAAGGAGGCAGGATGCAACCCGGAACCCCACACTATAAATACCACCCAGTCGAATTGGAGGACTGTGGTAGAGCAAAAAAAAAAAATAAATAAATAAAAAAATAAAAATAATAATAATAATAATAATAATAATAATTATTATTATTATTATTATTATTATTATAATTATTATTATTATTATTATTATTATTATTATTCAAAGAAACCTCATAATCACATGAGTTAATAAAACAAAATGGAAAAGTAAATCCACAGTAATATGTCTGATCTGTTATTTAAAATACAAAGCAGAGAGAGCTTTCGAAGACCTGCACGGTCCTACTTGTCAATCTCCTTGTCAAGGAGGACCGTGCAGGTCTTCGAAAGCTTTGCTTTGTTTGTTTTAAATAACAGATCAGACATATTACTGTGGATTTACTTTTCCATATTATTATTATTATTATTATTATTATTCTTATTATTATTATTATTATTATTATTAATTATACTCCATTTCATGACGTTACATACCCAGATCCATAACTTTTATTTGGGTGACTGAGGACATTATCATTACTTCATAAAGTCGTAATTATTAGGATTAAAACTTGTTCGATTTCATATCCTTGAACTTGACTTTGGGTTCCTGGAGACATGACATCGTTTCTCTCGAATCGCGAAAATTTGGATTATAATTTATATTATTTTTTATTTTAGACTATATAAGAAAGAGTCCCTTCAATATCAGTCTCTGGAATCGTCTTTTTGTTCTAATTACTTAGCGTCACATCTGCGGAGATCTCCTTGATGTCATTCGTGTTTATAATTGATGTTTATTCCATTTGATTGTTATGATACGAAATCTTGATTATTTATGCGGCAGATTATATCTACTTCATTATACTAGCATTCTGTTATTATGATGACATTTGAAATATTAAACAATTAATAGGAGAGTTTGTTGGTTAATTTAATTGAGAGCAAACAGTTCACGCGAACAGTTGGTCAAGTAAATGAATGAGGCTTCGTTCGCCCGTTCCGTTGTTTCCGCGAGAGAGAACTATTGGAACTCTCTCTGTTCCGTTCCCTTTTGTGGAACGGGAACAAAGGAGAGAAGCGCTTGCAAGCATGGAAAGATAATTGTCTTGTTAATTCGAATTGCATGCGTTCCAAGCACGCAAGCTCAAAAGCACGCTTATCTTACTTTTCCGAGATAACTTCCGACGAATTATTATTATTATTATTATTATTATTTTTTTTTTTTTTTTTTTTTTTTTTTTTTTTTGCTCTATCACAGTCCTCCAATTCGACTGGGTGGTATTTTATAGTGTGGGTTCCGGGTGCATCCTGCCTCCTTAGGAGTCCATCACTCTTCTTACTATGTGTGCCGTTTCTAGGATCACACTCTTCTGCTGAGTCCTGGGGCTACTTCAGCCTCTAGTTTTTCTAGATTCCTTTTCAGGGATCTTGGGATCGTGCCTAGTGCTCCTATGATTATGGGTACGATTTCCACTGGCATATCCCATATCCTTCTTATTTCTATTTTCAGATCTTGATACTTATCCATTTTTTTCCCTCTCTTTCTCTTCAACTCTGGTGTCCCATGGTATTGCAACATCAATGAGTGATACTTTCTTCTTGACCTTCTCAATCAAACGTCACGTCTGTCTGTTTGCACGTATCACCCATCCGTTCTGATACCATAGTCCCAGAGGATCTTGCCTGATCGTTTTCTATCACTCCTTCAGGTTGGTGCTCGTACCACTTATTACTGCAAGGTAGCTGATGTTTCTTGCACAGGCTCCAGTGGAGGGCTTTTGCTACTGAATCATGCCTCTTTTTGTACTGGTTCTGTGCAAGTGCCGGGCATTCACTTGCTATGTGATTTATTGTTTCACTTTTCGTATTGCACTTCCTACATATGGGAGAGATGTTATTTCCGTCTATCGTACTTTGAACATATCTGGTTCTTAGGGCCTGATCTTGTGCCGCTGTTATCATTCCTTCAGTTTCCTTCTTTAGCTCTCCCTCTGTAGCCATTGCCAATTGTCATCGCTGGCTAGTTCTTTAGTCTGTCTCATGTATTGTCCGTGCATTGGTTTGTTGTGCCAGTCCTCTGTTCTTTCTGTCTTTCTCCTGTCTCTGTATATTTCTGGGTTCTTCGTCTGCTTTTATTAGTCTTCTTCCCATGCACTCTTTAGCCACTGCGTCTTCACTGGTTTTCAGATATTGCCCCAGTGCTCTGTTTGCGATGTTAACGCAGTCCTCTATACTTAGTAGTCCTCTCCCTCCTTCCTTTCGTGTTTATGTATAGTCTGTCCGTATTTGCTCTTGGGTGTAGTGCTTTGTGTATTGTCATATGTTTCCTGGTTTTCTGATCTATGCTGCGGAGTTCTGCCTTCGTCCATTCCAACTATTCCTGCGCTGTATCTGATTACTGGCACTGCCCATGTGTTTATGGCTTTTATCATATTTTCCGGCGTTGAGTTTGAACTTGAGTATCGCCTTGAGTCTCTGCATATATTCTTTCCTGATCGTGTCCTTCATCTCTTGGTGTTTTATCTCCTCCTTCCATTATTCCCAGGTATTTGTATCCTGTCTCATCTATGTGTTTGATGTTGCTCCCATCTGGTAGCTTTATCCCTTCAGTTCTCGTTACTTTGCCTTTTTGTATGTTGACTAAGGCGCATTTTTCTATTCCAAACTCCATCCTGATGTCCCAGATACAATCCTTACAGTCTGGATTAGGGTATCTATTTCCTTGATGCTCTTACCATACAGCTTGATGTCGTCCATGAACATCAGATGGTTGATTATGTTGCCTCTTTTCTTGAGTTGGGTACCCGGCATCCATCTTCTGTAGTACTTTTGTCATGGGAATCATGGCTACTACGAAGAGTAGTGGGGACAGTGAGTCGCCCTGGAAGATCCCTCTCCTGATATTAACCTCTGCTAGTCTTATTCCAGAGCTTGTAAGTATTGTATTCCAGTTGCGCATTGTATTTTTGAGGAAGCTGATGGTATTTTTCCTCTGCCCCATATATTTTCAGGCATTCTATTAGCCATGTGTGTGGTATCATTGTCGAAGGCTTTCTTATAGTCTATCCATGCCATGCTTAGGTTGGTTTTCCTTCTCCTACTGTTCTTCATTACCATTTTTGTCTATGATGGAGCTGGTCTTTTGTGCCCCTACACTTCCTTCTGCAGCCTTTCTGTTGGGGGATGGTGTTTGTCTCCTCTAGGTAGTTGTATAGCCTTTCACTGATGATACCTGTTTAGTAACTTCCACATTATTGGTAGGCAGGCCTGTAGTTACTGGCTATATTTCCTTACTCTTGTCTTTTTTGTACTATTATTATTATTATTATTATTATTATTATTATTATTATTATTATTATTATTATTATTATTATTATCACTCAGAAGATGAATCCTATTCATATGGAAAAAGCCCACCACCCGGGCCCATGACTTGAAATTCAAGAAGGATATTATGGTGTCCACTTGGGAAGAAGAGAACTCCCATTAAAAAAAAAAAAAGGAATGGATAAATTAATATACGTAAAGGTTTATTAAAAAAGGAAGGAGAATAGCATTAGGGTAGTGATGCATTGCATCTTCGCTGAACTTCCGAAGCAGAGGTTCCAATTGCACAACATCCTCAGTAGTGATGTTCATAAGGCTGATAATTCTATGATATATCTTGGATTTCGACCTTTTATGCTGCTACTACGATGTTAGTGTATTTATTGTCCATTATCTGGCCCTTCTTGATTAGGAAGAAACCGAAGGTCCATTTCAGGCATCCTAATGGTTTAGACGTCCTATATTTAAAGGGTCGCCTTAGGGTAAGGAACCTGTTGCTGGCATAAGGCCGTGCTGGATCATTTATATTTCTGGATAGAAATTGTTTGTGTTGTGTCAGTTAGAAAAGTAATTCTATATATTCCTTCCATTGCATTTCATCTTCAAAGAGGAATTAAGATATACCTTTAAAGTATATCTGTAATTATTTTTATGTTCAATTTCGGCTGAGAACTGAAGAAATCGTCTTCCACCTTCTTTGATTCCCGCACAAAGGAATCATCAGAACTAAGTAAATCATCTTGATCATCAAGTGAGAGGAGAATGAAACGAGATACGATAAAAGGAGATCCATTTTCGCTTCTTCCGTCGTCAGTTAAGAGAAGAAGAAGAAAGAGTAATGGTACATCTGGGTCGTTGGAGAGAAAATTAATGGTCATCTTCTCTTCTTTGGATCTGCTCAGCCGTTTCGTGTGTCTTCCTTCTTTCACGCTGTTTGCCCTTCACACACGCACACACACACACTTATATTATATATATATATATATATATATATATCTATATATATGTATATATATATATATTATATATATATATATATATATATATATATATATATATATATTTATATATATATATATATGATATATATATATATTATATATAATATATATATATATATATTATATATATATATATATTATATAAGTACATAACATCACATTTCCGATTCATATACATATATCGAGCTACAATGTCCTTTAATATCTAATTCGCTCTACCTCGGAATTAATATATTTTCATATATGCTTAACCGAAGGGGAATTTTTTTCTCGATAATATTGACTTGCTGACCTGGGCACGAACCCATGGAGCCTTTCAAATCCAGGAACGTCAGTGAAGCTTTTACCTACTACACCACTGCAAGAGGCTTGCGGTGGTGTAGTAGGTAAAAGCTTCACTGACGTTCCTGGATATGGAAGGCTCCATGGGTTTCGCGCCCCGACCAGGTCCAGGCAGTCTATTATCGAGAAAAAATTCCCCTTCGGTTAAGCATAGATGAAAATATATTAATTCCGAGGTAGAGCGAATTATAGATTTTTAAAGGACATTGTAGCTCGATATATATATATATATATATATATATATATATATATATATATATATATATATATATATATGTATATATATATATATATTATATATATATATATATATATAATATATATATATATATATATATGTTGTATTATATATATGTATTGATTTATTATATATCTATTTATTTATAAAAAGGGAATTACATCACAACCTTTAATTGACGCTTGACGTGGTCATTCAAACCGATATATTTGTGATAGATAAGTTTAGAGAAATGTATTTAAGAAATG
>NC_061095.1:68273957-68306297 GCF_015104395.2 Macrobrachium nipponense
AGAGGTCCCATTGACATTCCTTCTCTGACGCCGAGAGATATCTCACGGAAGCCTCAGCAGACAATCTTCTCCGCACTGGATTTTATAGTGTGACGAATTCAAAGATTATGAATTTTTTGTTAAATTAAAACTAACAAAATTATTTTACCAGACCACTGAGCTGATTAACAGCTCTCACAGTGCCCGAAGGACTTGTTTTTAGTTTGGTTGCGTTTGTTTTATATTTTACCAATTCAGTTACATTTTTCTTTAACTTTACAAATAGATTAACTTGAAACGTTGAAGTGTCTGACCAAATTTTACTTATCGATTGATTTCCAAACTTGATGTCCGCCGCTAACTAGACTTTGGACGGAGTCAGTGGCCTCTTGCAGAGACAAGAATGGCTGTTTTAGTGAGTCTCTGAATGTATGTAATAAAACTTACACAAACGTATTTTTCTTTATTCAGAAAGATTCGAATATGGGCCTTGAGTTGAAAAACAAAAAGATAAGCAGACAAAGTTGAACTCTTGATAAGGCGGAAACGATTATCAATTATGATAATTCCTTAGTCTACATGACGTTCCCAAGGTTTAGTGAATCATATGATGAAATGTTGTTTTGCTTAATGTCTATGAATAATATAAATCATATCACGAGAGTCGCAGCTGAATTAGGAAAAAAGTATCAGTGAAATGAAGATACTTGATACAAAATTGCAGATAAGATTAAAAATTATGAAAATAAAAACACAATAGTGTTGTGTCAAATCCACCATTTGACACAACCTTGAATTCCCAAGACGGTGGTGGAGCTATGTAAATTACATGAGTTACCCAAAGTTATGCACCCCTGAGGTGGGTCCCACCATGTCTTATTCTTTTCTGCCATTCGTAATCACAGAGAGAGAAGCCTGAATTAGAACGTATCATCGACTAGGCCTAATCTAGTTCAACCAGATATCCTATTTTAAACTTACTTTCCAAGACAACTAAAATGCGAAGCATTCCTAATAATGTTTTTGTTTAGTGAAAGGATCCATTTTACGCCACAGACACAAACATCCTCAGGGAGGGGATCCTTCTCTTTCCCGTCATAGCAGCGTTCTTCTTCCCCTTGAGGGGAGACTTCAGAGGGAATTGGTGGACATATTGAAGGCTTCATTTACCTCGGGAGATGTTATGACTCATCGGAACTTCTCATCAGGCATATATATATATGCATATACCCAAAAATGCTATATTTCTATCAATAATGATAATACTAATAAAATCACCACTACAATCACTACCTTATTATATACTACTACTATTATTCATAGTGATAATAATGATATATATAAATTAATGCCATATCATAAATTACTTCTACTAAAAAACTATGATAATTCTACTCATAGTAAGAGTACTACAATCACCAAAAAGTATGCCATACCATGTACTATTAATAATAATAATAATAATAATAATAATAATAATAATAATAATAATAATAATATCGGAGCAATCCCTCCTCACCTGGAGGAAGACGAACACAATAGTATTCCCTGGGGGAAGAAGCCACGTCCTTAGGAACCTCAGATCTCCAGATCTCTTTCTTTCCGAATGACGCTCCAAAGCCCTTTTGAGGGGCTGATTATCAGCTTTCCCTTACACCTGGGGAGAGAGAGAGAGAGAGAGAGAGAGAGAGTTCAATTTAATACCACAGTTATTTCAACACTTCCAGAAAGAAAAAACAGAGCAAAATCCAGTTAGTTGTCTTGTTTTGTGGTCAAGTGTAAAATAATTAGCAATCAATTGGATTATATCGACGATTATATGATTATATAATAATTTTGAATTTATGTATGATGTGCTTGAGTTCGTTGATTTCAAGATGACGCCCTGTAACGGGATTCTAACTGGTCTCTTTTTTATCGTGGGTGACCACAGTTACTCATACAAATGAATCAGTCAGTCTTCCTGTGAAGTCGTGAAGTCGTGAGTTTGAAAACTATTAATTAATAATATCGAGATTGATTGTTAAGTTTTAGTGTCTTTTTATACCAAAATTTCCTTAGAATTAGATATTCATACATAGGTTTCACCCAACAATTTCTGAACCTTAATACTGTATAAGTGTGAACAGGCAGGCCTATGTATGCATACATGAGTACCTTGATAGCTGATGTTGATACTTGTCAGATCATACAGCATATTATGTGGTAAGTGTTTTTGATACGTTTATGTGAAGGTGTATACTGCTCAGAACTCATTTGCTTACATAATCCATTGTCACACTGTATGCATACATCCGTCATACATTTATTACTGTAATAATCAAAACACGAAAAATAAATGACAGGCGACAGAGGAGGGAGAGGCAGAGCTGAAACAACTGAACAACCCAAATAAACTTATATGTAAAATGCCAATGGATATGATCGGATGTTGCAGCAATACTGAAATGGCAAAATATCACCTCACGGAATCAGCTCAAAAGAATTTATTGGACGACAAAGGAAATAACTACGGCAAATTGATCATGGCTAGAATATTACGACTTTGAAATAAAAATTTTCAATACGTATTATACTCCTATGCTGATGTTGGTTCATTATTCAAGCATTTTTTATATTATGTATAAAGGCACATTTCACAGTGTGCCTTTTTATCAAGACACATTTTTGCTACCCCTCAGAACGAGTCTTTCGTCCACTGTCTGAGAGGCTCCACCACCCACCCACCCCGCCCTTCAGTACCTTGTGCTAGTGTCCGGAGTGGGGTCTGAGTGAAGTGTTGCCGAACGAATTAAAAACTTTTTGTTGCTGTTCCTTCAATTGCACACATTTCGGGAGTCTCTCTCTTGAAGGAACCTTACCCAGAAGAAGAAGTATAAGGATGTGCTGATGTGGCCTCAGTCGTCAAGACTTAACAAGGACTGCAAAAAGTAAAAAAAAGTTAGAAAGAAATTACAAGAATTATCTGTGTTTATGGGCAATCAGTCTACCGCTTTCATTGCCCAGTGAAGGTAGCGGCAAGCTTTATCTACCCCTTGTGCCAGGGAACAGGAGGTCACTGAAACACAACATCTAAAACCCTAAAGCTCATTGCAAGACAAGTGACTACAGATCTTCAAACCCAATGCCTCTTGAACCAGAAGTGAAGAGACAGAAACCAATCTCTGAGGGAATGGGTTTGATTGCTTTCGTTTCGTTTCAAGAGTTTAAGTGCCTGTCGAAAAGCCTGCGATGTCCCAAATCACAGCAACACAGGTAATAGAGCAGACTAAATCTGATGGTGAACCTGATTGATCCTGGGCTGACTTTGTAAACTCTTTCAGAAATTAGAGAGAAGTAGATTGAAATGAAGCTGTTGACTCTTATTTCACAAAAGGATCTGCACAAAATGGCACACGAAAATGAGGGAAGAGAGAAGAGAAGAGAGATTGCCTGAGTAAGTAGGAGGGACAGAGGTCTAGTTGGTGTTTGTTGTTGTTAACCTGAAATTTCGGTATTATTACAGTTTCAACCATTATGGGAAATCTATTATACTTGATATTTTTCCCGAGTAAAAGCACGTGATAACAAAACACTTCTTCTCAATACATTATTGTCGCTAATGCATACTTACAGATAAAAAAATATTAAGTTTTTACCTCGAATTTTTCCTAAGTCGGGAGAGGTGTTTCCTCTACGGTAATGTTTACTTTTAATGAGCCCTCTAACTTACTTTCTTACGCAAACAAAAGCAGTTCCAGTTACCTCATTATTGGCTGAGAGGTGTGACATCGTTATGACGTCATTGGTTTCATAACCAATTACGAACGACTTTAGTCGAAAACTAAGTTTCACTTGTATTTCTGCGGAGTAAAAAAGTTACCTGTCTAGTGTCCACTGGTATCCTTGTTTGACTGAATACGTGAATAATGAAGCAAAAAACGGCATTTTGTCTTCCTGTACCTATCGCAAAGGAAGTGGCTGGCCCTTCTGGCATTAATTTTGACAGACATTCGATTTCCTACAAATTGTTTGCAGTGCAATGTGGTCGTCGGGTGCCTGGCCACTTCCTACTTTAAGTTGCATGTCAGGGAACCTTGCAACGGCTTCACGTTTCCTCAAAGCAGCAGCACATCTTTATCAATCAACAGTTTAAGGTAAGCTTCATTAATTTATAGAGTATATTATAATTGTGGTAGTATAACGATGTATACAGCAGTACCATCACTTTGGATTTGGTTTGATGGATGTTAGGTAGTGGCCTTAAGGGGGGTCGCAGGGGGGGCCCCGCTAGGCCTAGGTAGGGGTACAGTGCCCTAGGTAATGTTAGGTGGTTGTATTAGGTTCGGTAGTGCCCCGAAAATCACTGTGGCCTAAGGGGGGGTCGCAGGGGGGGCAGGGGGGGCGGAACCCCCCGCTAAGCCTAGGTAGGGGTACAGTGCCCTAGGTAAGGTTAGGTGGTTGTATTAGGTTCGGTAGTGCCCCGAAAATCACTTTTATCCTCCTCCCCTCCCCCCCCCCCACAACCAAAAACCGCTTCCCACTGGGATCCCCCATAATTGAAGTAGTCTTGGTTATGCTCAGATTTTGTGTGTAAGAGTAACTCTTAAGTTTCTTTTTTATTCATTTCCTCATGTTTCTATGCGATGTGCAACACCAATCTGGTCGTTTTTTGCCGTTTTTCGTCGTTAATACTTGAAAAACGGGTGCGGCCTTCTCCTGGACATTTACCTTTTCTGGTGGAAAAACTCGTTTTTTTAACTCCAATTACATAGTAAATCTCTAAATCGGATGGTTGCAGTCAAAATAAATGTTAAATCCGTTGGAACTACATTATTTCTGATGCAACAAATCTATTTTTTATTCCAGTTTTCCCATAATGGTTGAAACTTTGTAATTTTACCGAAATTTCTTTCTTGAGCAGCTTTGCTGCCTAAGAGGAGGCGGAATTTGCCTAATCAAGTTTCTAGCAACTAGATATCGGGGCCGGTGGTAACCGCGGCGGTGAGGCCGGGTGACTGTACTCGAAACAGAAAAGTAACAGTTATCTAACACCGGTGTTTTTTTTTTGCCGAGCTGACGCTCGAACTTTTATTTCCTTTTCTTGTTATTTCCTATGTTGTTGTAGCTGCCCTACTTGTCAGGACGTAAGACTTCACAATTCAGTGTTTGCCGTCAACTACCAACCGAGCGGTGGTAGTTTTCCCGAATGTCATTTTCACCGTATCTTATCTTACCATATTCAGCAACGATTTGAAAATGGCTTCTTGTCTTGTTAGTTAGGTAGTAACTGAGTAGGGAAAGACCCTGAGTCTCTCTTCACCCTAATGCTAATAAATTGGTCCGTCAAGCTGTTAAAAAAGTGCTTGCAGACACCAGACCGACAGACCAAACTACTGTTTTTTGTTTGTAAGATGAGAAGTTTGTCATTTTGAATATACTTTTGGATAGCAGGTCCGGATAAATGACTTTCTTTGGGTTCCTTAATCACACTATAACTGTCTCTTGAGGGGCGGGATAGTGAAAGGTAACTGTGGAAGTTGTTCTCTAAAACGGCCGCCCAAACTACAGCGAAGTTTAAGCCTTCAGAGTAACTGTGTCAGTTTGACGGGAAGCATAATCGAAAATGCTTTTAACAAGGAAATTAAAAATGGCATAGACCAGTGTAATGATAATCTTGGAAGGTTCTCTAAGCACCTAGTAAGCTGTACAAACTATCTTGCAGCTTCAATTATCTGGTGAATAAGAAAGAGATTACAGAAGGAATCCTAAAGCCAAATGTTGACATGAAAAAGAACAAGACACAGTGAATGGTCTAATCAGGGTATCGCCATCTCAGCTGTGTAACTTGGGGACCTGTACTCTTGGCAGGTATCAGAGGAGGCCTGAGAAGTGAGGAGAATTCCCTCTCTGCTGAGAAGCGGAAAAATAAAAGGAACAGAAACTTTTCTGAGCAGGAGAAAAAGTAATCTATAGGAAAAACAACCCCACAAGGTCTGCTTAGAAGTTTTTCATTATTCCTTCATGTCAAATGACACACAGCACTCCATTAGCCTCCAAACACCACACCAAAAAAAAAAAAAAAAAAAAAAAAAAAAAAAAAAAAAAAAAAAAAAAAAAAAAAAAAAAAAAAAAAAAAAACAAAAAAAAAAAAGGTGTCACAGGTTCCCACAGCCCACTTTTTGTCATTTCTGACAAAGCCATAAACAGAAACTAATGGCTGCTGTTCTGTTCTCGGTTGAATTAGTCCGCCAATAGGAAGGCATCAAATCTAGCAACTTAACAAGGCAGGCGTCTTTGCTTATTATCCTTTCTGTTGTTTTTACTCTTCATACATCTACATACATCCACATTCCTATATTTTTAATACATGCAAGGTTACATACTTGGACATTTTATAATATCGTAGCATCCGTGAAAGGAATAATAATTTAGTTCTCCCCTAAAATGTGATAGCAAGGACGCGGCTGGAGAGGGAAACAGGTAATTTGTCAAGCCCCCTTTTGCATAAATGTCATTTTCTCGTCTCTCTCTCTCTCTCTCTCTCTCTCTCTCTCTCGTCTCTCTCTCATCTCTCTCTCCTCTCTTCTCTGTTTATGAAACTTCAACAAGAATATCATACGAGCATTTTATCTATTTATTCATACTTTTTTTTTGATATTTCAGCAGTATACCATTATGTTCATTTATATAAACAGTGGACCCTAACAATAATAATTTCTCTTCTCTCTTCTCTATCTCTCTCTCTCGTCTCTCTCTCTCATCTCTCTCTCTTTCTCTCTCTCTCTTTCTCCTCTCTTCTTCTCTTTAAGTTTTCCTGTGGAACTGAGGGTGAACAAACTCAATGACAAACTTCTGAAGTGCCTGTAGTTTGCCACTTTCAGCGACGTCTCTCTGTCATCAATCGTGTCAGTCGACTTCCTGGATAATCTCTCGTGACAGGAAATCTGTGTCTGAGTAAATGTTCTTTGCTTAAGGACCCCTGCTCAGTTTGGATTTGCATGAAGAAGACTCGAGAAAAAGATAAAAAAAAAATATCATGATAAATAGATAATATAAAGAATACTTTTCCAAATATCTTAAAACAGAAAAAAAAACTACATTACTGCAAGAACAAGCAACAGAATTAGAATAGGAAAATCTTTTAGACATTTTAGAAAAAAGTCCTATTATAGTCGTCCAGGGAAAGACGATCCCATTTCCGGGTTCCTTAACCAAACAATATGGCGGTGTGTAGCAGGGAGAGTGATGGAGCCTTCATTTCCTTCCAATATAACTTGGTGAGGGAGTCATTCACCTCAATAGATGGAGTTCCTTTCCTTATTTCCTCCACCAGTCGGCCTGGAATGGCCTCATATCTCAAGCTATACGTCGACAAGTGTTTTCTGCGTGTGTGTGTGTGTGTGTGTGTGTGTTGTGTATTAGAGAGAGAGAGAGAGATAGAGAGAGAGAGAGAGAGGAGAGAGAGAGAGAATTTACTGGTCACTTCATCAATTGCAACATATTCATAATAGAAATAACCACGTTAGCTACTCTTATTTCCTCACTAGAAGCCTTAAACCTCCATAGTGGGGTCAAACTGAAGAAACCTTCCTTACCTTCCGTAGCAGGAATCGAACCCAGTCAAACATTTTAGTTCAATCAGTTCCGAAGAAAGATAATTAGAGATATATTTCAGTTCATCAAATTCAGATGCAGTTACCAGAGCTGAATATGATCCAATATTTTAGGCTGTAGTATATATTTTAATCGTCTATAGTAAACCTGAAGGATTCTTTATTGTAAGAAACGTTATATTAATTAAGATAAATTAATTCCTCCATTTTTATGGACTAATTCGAATAGAAAAGACTTGATGAAGACTCTCTAAGAGAATATTGAAGAGACGTCGACCCCTCCAAAAACCGCCTGGACGGCCAATTAAATAACTTGAAAATTAACAGGTTCGTTGGTTTCAGGGAGATTCATTAGGACCCTTTGTTCTCAGGGTATTCATTAGGGATTTACGTCCTTTCTTTAAGGCAGGGATCAGGTTTTCATGGTTAAGTTTTGTGATTATTTCTCGTCCATCCTCGGAATCCTTTCCCTTGACAATGAATGGATTGTTGGATTCTTTGTAAAAATAATTTCACGAGCTTCGAGAACCTTGCATGATGGTTCTTGCTATGCCAACACACACACACACACACACACACACACACACAAACACAACACACGTTAAATATATAACAATATACGTAAATGTGGTTTATACAGTCTATGATATACCGAATGAAACAGATATATATATATATATATATAATATAATATATTATATATATATATAATATATAAATATTATATATAATATATATATATATCTATATATATATAATAATATATATATATTATACATATATATATATAAATGCCATTTTCCCAAATCCATAATCTCGCTCTTCTGATGAATCATTTCTTGTATTATTTCCAGGTAGAAACGTCTCCTGTTTACAGATTTTTGTTTCCAAAGAATAGGAAATAACAAAAACAATATTTCGGCCTTTTGGATTAACTGGATGAAATCGTGTAACCTGATTTATTGGCTGAGAGGATGATAAGCTTATATTTTTACTCATACTCTTTCACTCCTTCCTCTACCCCCATCCACTATCCTTCACTATTCCCACCTACTCACCACAACTACTCCAATTCACTCCCCCAACTACTCCATGCACTCCCTCCCATCTACTCCCCAACTACTCCCGTCCACTCCCAACACAGATCCCATACTCCCATCCACTCACCCAAAAGACTCCCATGCCTCCAATCACTCCCCCAACTACTCCCCAACTACTCCCATCCACTCCCAACACAGATCCCAACAAATACTCCCATCCACTCCTCCCACAACTGCCTTCCCCTTACACCTCCCAAATCACTCCCACACAACTGCTTCCCTTACCTCCAATCACTCCCCACATCTACGCCCATGCCCCCAATCACTACTCCCATACTCCCATTCACTCCTACAATACCTCCATTCTCCCAATCACTCCACCAACTACTCCCATCCACGCACACTTGTTGTTGATTAAGCTGACCTTGTGTCAGCACGGGCTCTTGCTCACTGAGCAGCCCGTAATAGGCACTCACACAACTATCATCCACTCTCAACACTACTACCAATATCTTCCCCAACTACTCCCATACCTCCAATCACTCACATCTACTAAGCCCATACCCCAAATCACTCCCCCAACTACCTCTCATACTCCCATTCACTTGCCCAACTACTCCCATACCTCCAATCACTCCCATAACTACTCCCACCCACTCTCCAAAGGTATATGGGACAAGATTCTGATAAAGTTTCTACTCAAAATAATAATAATAAAATCGTTAAATTTCTTTCTTTCCTTCTGAAGAAATGATAAAACTCAATTACCTCTTCCAGGAACAATAAAGTCCTGACGCTCCAGAACAAAATCCTTTCAGGGTAAAGTTTCCATATAAAGATATAGGAGATAAATGTTTTCATTTCACCAACCGACATCTTGAAGGACTTCGGGCAGAAAATAACGAACTTTATTTTCACCCTTCTGGAGAAAAAGTTTCCAAGAGTTGGAGCATAAACGATGATGTGGGGGAGGGTTTTGTGGGGTGGTGGGGGGAGGAGGTGGGGGGGAGGGGGGGCAGGGGGGGAGGGGGGGCGTTGTTAGGGAGGAGTCTTGGAGCTCTTATATATGATGCGTCGTGGAATGAATCTTTCTCTTGCTTTACGAAGTCGATATTTTGAAGATTCTATTTCGTGTTTACTTTATAATGCGATTCTTACATAAATAAACAATTAAATAAAAAAAAAAAAAAAGGGGGGATAAATAAGTAAATAAATAAATAAATTTATATCACCCTTTCATTCATCCATACTTCTTATGCCATTTGTACTAAGTACACAATTTATCTTAATGTCATTTTAAATCATTTTCAACTTCCACAATTTGCTTCCATAAAGGTGAGGTTGATAAGTTATGTATAATATATATATATATATATATATATATATATATATATATATATATATATATATATATATATATATATATCTATATATATATATATATATGCCAGTGTGTGTTCATGTGTCTGTATGTATGCGTGTTTATGTTTGAATGCATTTATAAAGTGAATAACTTTACGATACTTGCAACGTAAAAATGGAAATGTAACAATGAGCATGCAAAATATCACATCCATTAACAACTTTGATACGTTTGTCCAATATCTGCGTCAAGGAGACCAGCCTATAATGTTTTATTTATTTATTTATTTATTTATTTTTCATTTACGCCGGTTTTCCCTAAAACAAGAGTCGGCAGCCATGACAGGTGTTGACATCCATCGACGCTATTATCCTCAATTCAGGCAGAAGACTTTTCAATAAAAACAAATAGTTTCATCCAATATCAATATTGACGATTATATGAAATCTGTCAGCCGTGGAACATTCGTGTTCTGTTGGTCATGGGCAGTTTTTGTTTTATTATTCAGCGACCTGTTGATTTTATTTTATCGTACTTTTCGATTGTAAGTATGTGATTAATAAAAGCATCTATTCCATCCAGCTTGACTTTTGGCTATGCAATTCAACTTCCTATTAGTCTATTTCCTCAAAGTCAATAACTTTATCATACCAAATAAAAAAAATCCTTTTCATAGAATCATTTAATCCTACAAAATATTAATTTTAATTCACTCTGCTTTTCGATATTAAATGTGTGATTAAAAATATTTATTGTATCTAACTTGACATTTTGTTTTGCGATTCAATTTCCTTTTATTCTATTTCCTCAAAATCAACTGCCTTTTCGCGCACACACATTTTCATTTATCCTCGACAGTACAAACGAATGGACTTGTAAGAGGAACAAAGTATTTTCCGATGAAAGCGTCCGAAGGGGGCCGGGGGGAGGGCTGGGAATGCAATACGACATCAGAAATGTTTTATGGAACTGTCTGTCACTTGATATGTGGATGTGGATGTTTCTTTACACCTTAATTTAATTTATCTTTATCTTTACATTTCTTGTGAATATACTTAGACACGTGTTACAGATTTCGCTGTACTGTTGGTTGGCTTTATGCCAGCACGGACTCTTTTCCTATGGAAGCCTGTAAATTTAGTAAGATGCTGAAAGGGTCAAGACGCCTGATGTGGACCCTTGGACCAAGCAATAGACAAAATGAAGACATAGATGTTATAAAAATTATGTTGTGCATCGAGTCAACATATGAGGTGAAATGATTTCTGATAGAAGACTTAGATACAGAATTTAATCTAAGTATTAATATAAGAAACAGAGGTCACATCAGTTATGACATGGACCCCTCGAGTAGGACTCCTTCTAGTGGTGAGGGGATAAGGGACCCTGGCTTCTATGAGATGTTCGTGCATTCCTATAGGTGCCCCGGGTCCTGACGGAACATCCTACAACCCTTTCTCTCTCACTTTTAATCCTTCTCTCTTTTCTTTCTTTCCTGAACCCTTCTCTCCAACCTCTAAATTTTGACCGTTTTTTGGACTGCTTTTGTCGACGACTTTTGAATGGACTTGGCCAAGCTTTGACAATCCTTCTGATTTGATGGAGGGTGAGGTTGGACGGCATTCCTCCTCACCCGTAGAACTGGAGTACCTGACGTGTCGAGCGAGGGGAAACTTTTATGTTAAACTCTGCACTCAGTGCTGGGTCTGATCTCGACGGACTGACGACCCTCAAGGCACTGGGTGTTGGGTGTATATCTGGGTAGGACTCCTAGGGTGCTATATCGCCCTCTAATTGTGGCTCGATGGTGGGTATGGGGCCAACCTGGACGAATGTTCACACCATAGTCTGATGGATTTTTATTTAACCCCCTCTGTTGATGACTCTCGCCTGATTAAGGATTCCGCATTAGGCTCTCCACTCGACCAAACACCGGGACACCAGGGTGTAAATACTGGTGGTGTAAATGAAAATCTAAGAGTTGTATATTGTAGTAATATAAGTGATAAAGTCGATTTTGACATATTACATAATTACATGAAACAGTTTGGCAAGGTAGATAGAATAAATTACGAATTGTTTAAAAGTCCCATCTCTTATGAAAGCTACATAAACCTTTTGCAAAGCTGAATATGCTCCAAAGCTCTAGAAAATCTTGATGGTAAAAATGTCTTTGGTTCAGTTTGCCATGCGAAGTTGTTTAATATAAACAATTTGAAGAGGATGAGAGACATGTGCCCAGCAAATTTGAGGTTGATAGCCAAAAACACCTGGCAAAAGATGACCCAAAATTGATTTGGCATGTTGCAAATTACAACAGGGCAAAGAAAACTTTCTAACAGCATGCAAAGTATTTACAGAGGAAGATTGGTGCCATTCCTAAAGGCAATATTAAAAGATATGGTAAAGGAGTCTTGATCAAAGCTAATACGATATTCAGATTAAGATGCTATCAAAATTCCAACCAACTGAAGATGGTAATATTTTAGCTGTATCTCCTCATCGATCATTTAACATTAAACGGGGTGTATAGTTTTATAGCAGAGACCTATATGAGTTTGAAGAGGAGGAAAATATTAAAAATGTGTCCTACTTATGTCATTAAAATTAGAAAATTGAAAGGCACTCAGCATGCCATTGAATTGACTTTCACCTGCTCCTACTTACCGAATATATTGATATAGACCACTCTCGGGTTTGGGTTAAGCCATTTAAATATCGCCAACCCAGTGTTATAAATGCTTTGAATATGGTCACGTATCAAACTCTTGTACAAAACCAGGGAAAGTGCTTTGTGTCTCTGGTGAACATGTAAAGGACAATGCACAGCTGATAAATACTGTCTCCACTGTGCTGGCAATCATTCTCCCAATTGGAGGGGCTGTCCTCAATATATTTTCAACAAGAAGTTGTAAACACTGCTCATAATAACTTTATCAGCATAGGAGAAGCCAAACGCTTGGTTCGAGGGTGCTAACAAAAGTGCTGGATCCTCATTTGCTTCCACTGTTATGGGAAATAATGCCTTCCATCAGCAAGCTAAACCCATCATTAAAAAATAACACACCCTCTCAGGATATTTCAACTTTCTGTGGAATGTAATGAACTTCAAAGTAAAGTGGTTAAAAGCTTGTGATTGATGAACCTCTCCCTGACCTGCAAGCAAATGCTGTCTCAGAGTTGAGCTCTTCGGTTAAGCCCAAAGAAAAAAATAAAATCTAGAGGAAATCTTAACAAATCTTATGACAGTTTTCAGTCACCCCCCAAAGTCAAAGAAATGTAGAACAGCCTCTCCTAGAGTTTAAAACTCCAATTTCCAATAGATTCAATCCACTTGATGACCCCTTCCAGCCATTATCAACCTCAAAGCCATTGGAAAAGATGTCTCGGTCCTGCTCAAATTTAAGTGTGACAGACCTCCCCTCATCATATGCAGAAACAGCTACTTCTGAAATGGAGGGAAAAACTGCTGACTCACTAAATACAGTTAAAAATTTAGATAAATCTAATCTCAAACTGAAGAAACAGGATGCAGGAAAAATGTTCAAACTTCCCCTCATCTAATAAAAATAAAAGTCTCCCAGGCAGCAGACTCAAGAGACTTTCAAATCCAAAAACATTCAGCTGTGTTACTTTGAAAACCCAGCTAAATAATGACTTGGCTGGGACAAGAATCAAAGTTAAAATTCCAATTTAATATCTTGCAATGGAATTGCAAAGGCCTTAGGACTCGTTCTGAAGAGTTAAAATTACTGTTGAAACCATCATGATCAGATGTAGTTTGCTTCAAGAAAACTAAGTTAGGCAACTCATTATACAATCCAGGATTAAATTATAAAATGTTTGTGATGAACCCCAGAGATGGTGATCGAGCTCATGGGGGGGTTGCAATATTGTTAAAAAGTCTTTGCAAACATACAAGTGTTCCTTTGAACACAAACCTACAAGCAGTCGCCATTCGAGCATGCTTTGAAAAAAGAGATTACTATTTGCTCTATTTACCTCCCACCTAGGTCAGAAATTACTTTGAATGATATTCAGGCACTAGCTAATCAACTACTCCTCCTTTCTTACTACTGGGTGAGAGTTTTAATGCCCATAATAGTCTATGGGGAGGTGATACCTTGAATGCTATAGGTTAGAACCATCGATGATTTTTATCTTAAATAATGATCTCTCTCTTTACAATGATGGTTTCAATGACGTTTCATAACATTTACACCAAATGTCTTTTCAGCATAGATTTAAGCATTTGTTCACCTGCAGTCCACTTGGACTTCAACTGGTCTGTAGATGAACTTTTGCACGGAAGTGTGATCACTTTCCCATACATTTAAAGTATGCTAGAAACATACCTTCTGAATCTCCTATAAAGTGGAAAGAAAATGAAGCAGATGGAGGAAAGTATGAAGGAAGCTTTCAATTACATCAGGAAGTAGAGTCATTTGAGTCACACTTAGATGCATATTGATTATTGGACCGCAACTATATTGGATAATGCCGAGAAATATATCCCAAAAACAAAGGGTAAACCAAGCAGGCCTGCAGTTTCCCTGGTGGGACCAAACCTGTGGCAGACTGCGAAGAATAGTGAGAAAATGCTATAGGCAATTCAAGGCAAAACCCTCAGGAACAACGAAAACTACATACCAACGGGCCTTAGCCAAACAAAGAAAATATATTAGAAAAGCTAAAAAGGAATCTTGGCTCCACTATATAAATGGTATCAATTCTAAAACACCAGAAAGATTAGTATGGAAAAAAGATTAAAAAGCTAAGTGGGAAATTTGTTCCATCACCTGCTCCTACTCTAAAAATCAATGATGTGTTATTTCAAATCCAGCTGATGTTGCAGAAAAATTTTTTTGGTGAGCATTTTGCTGACATATCAAGCTCCAAAAATTACACACCACAGTCAGTAAGATTCGAAATGCCAAGGTGTCAATTAGATTTAACACTGAAAATAATGAAGCATATAATGCTAAGTTCTCACTAAGGGAACTACGAGAGGCTCTCTCTCTTGTGAGTCACAGCCCCTGGTGCAGATAACATAACCTACAACATGATTAAACATCTTCCAGAACATGCTAAAATATATCTAATGAAAATACTCAATAAGGTCTGGGAAACGGGCATCATTCCCCCATCTTGGAAGATAGCCATAGTAGTTCCAGTCATAAAGCCAAACAAAGATCCATATCAGCCCACTAGTTACAGACCAATTTCACTAACAAGCTGTGTCTGTAAATTATTTGAGAAAATGGTGAACTCTCGTCTAATGTGGCATTTAGAGAAAAACAGATTGTTATCCTCTGTTCAGTTCGGCTTCAGGAAAAATCGTTCAGCCTTGGACCCTTTACTGAGACTATCAAAATCAGATTCAGCAGGGATTTTCCAATCAATGCCAAACAGTAGGGGTATTTTTTGATCTGGAGAAAGCCTATGATACAACATGGCGATTTGGCATTGTTAAACGGCTCAATGAAATGGGAATCAGGGGCAATGTGTTAAATAAAACTTTATCAACTCCTTTTTAAGGGACCGATATATTAGAGTGAGAGTCCGGAATAAGTTTTCTTCTTGTTATGAGACGGAAGAAGGTGTCCCACAAGGCAGCGTACTAAGTGTACCTGCTTTGCCATTGCTATTGATAATATTGTGAAATCTGTTTCCGCTCCAGTTAGGGCTTCGCTATTTGTGGATGACTTTGCCATCTATGTCACCACATACGACGCTGTATCAGCCTGTAACTACTTGCAAAAGACAATAAATGTCATCAGTAAATGGGCTGATGAACATGGTTTCCGATTTCTTCATCTAAAACTGTGGCCGTTCGTTTCACAGATGTACCCGCAATGAAACTATCCCAAATTTGAAACTGAAGGATTGTCTTATTCCTTACAAAAAAGAAGTAAAGTTTTTGGGCATAATATTTGACAGCAAGTTAACGTGGCGTAGTCACATTGACACTCTAAAAACAAAGGTTAAAAAAATCCCTCATATTTTAAAGGTGTGGTATCGGGATTCGACTGGGGAGCTGATAAGAAAAGTTTATTGAAGCTGTATGATTCCTTATGTAAATCAAAACTGGACTATGGCTGTCAGGTATATTCATCTGCCTGCAAGTCCAGGTTAAAGGAATTGGATGTAGTACATAATATGGGATTAAGGATATGTACAGGTGCTTTTAGGACATCTCCCGTTGAGAGTACTACATTGACTCTCATGAACTTCCTTTAGATCTGCGAAGAGAAGAGCTTGGGTTGCGGTACACCATGCGACTAAAAAGCTCTCGAGAGCAACCCCACACGGAAAATTTTAGAGGAGTGTGACTCTAAAAATTTGGTGAAAGATCTTCCAAACCTTTTCAAATAAGGCAGTTGGAATGTTTTTTAAATGACATGGTCATTCAGCGCCAAAAAAGTTGAAGAAGTAAAACCATCCTCTGTACCCCATGGCTTATTCCCAAGATTCCTTATGCTCTAAGAAAATAGACAAAAAACAACATTCTGAGGAAGAGGTAAAAGCGAATTTTCTGGAGCATGACCGTAAACATGATGGACAAGTGAAAGATCTACACTGATGGATCAAAGTCTGATAGTGGAGTTGGGTGTTGCAGTTGTGCATGGGAATGAAATTTACGAGGCAAAATTGCCTGAGTCAGCTTCCATATTCACTGCAGAGTTGTCAGCTTTAGTTAAAGCTTTAGAAATTATTCATAAACTCGAATAAGAAAAATTTGTAATATATAGTGACTCAAAAAAGTGCATTAGATTCATTAAAGCAGCTGTATACAATTCATCCTCTGGTATACAAAAAGCCCAGGAGTGGCTCTTTTGGATTTCGTGTCGCAGGAAATTGGTATGTTTCTGCTGGATCCCGGCTCATGTTGGAATTCGTGGGAATGAGGAGGCAGACAGATATGCAAAGGAAGCGGCTGTGAGTAATTTGTATCAGATAACCAAAGTGCCACATATAGATATGAAGAGATCCATCAAGTCGTACATCATGAGGAAATGGCAAGAGAGATGGTCCTCCCCTCTCTTAGCCAACAATAAAAAATAATAAGCAGATAAGGAAAAGCATTGAAAAATGGCCCTCTTCTTTTCAAAAAGAGAGGAGAACAGAAATTGTTTTGGGGCGACTTCGTATTGGGCACACTAGGTTAACCCATAAATTTATTTTAGAAGGTGGCAGTGCACCAGTATGTGTTAGGTGTAATGCAACCTTATCAGTGGAGCACATCTTGGTGCATTGTGTAAATACGAGAAGAGGCAGAGATTCCACCTTGATGGAAAATCTCTTGCCGATGTTCTAGATGACAAAGCAGATATTTCTGCACTAGTGAGTTTTTTAAAATGTATTGGGGATTTTTATGAAGTTTTAATTGATGGCAAATTTTAACTCGTTGATTTATTTTTTGTGATTTTATTTTATGTTTATGTTGATTTTATTTTTTACTTTTTTGTTCATAGTCATCATTTAAGTACCTGATTATTATTAAAAATTTTGTTTGCTGTTTTTAATAAAGATTAAATGGTGTTTTTTGAATGGATGTATGCATGTCCAGGGTTTTTTTTTTTTTTTTTTTTTTTTTTTTTTTATGTATTTGGTTTTGCGTGTGTTTGCGTGACTTCGGCTGTGGGATTCTTTGGTTGCAGTATGAGTAGTTTTCAGTGAGAGTGAATGGTTTTGGTTTGGTTGATATGTGATGTGAGATCGTCTTGGTCCTGGTTGTTGTGTGTCGTTCGGTGTTTTTTAATTGCAGTTTTAGTTGGTCATTTGTGTGAGAAGTTTTAATTGATTCATGTATTCATTCATCTAATTCATTTCATTTAACCATATAATACTGCAGCGCTTGGGCTATGCCCTAAATTCCATAATCAATCATAATGACATGGACATATCATTGGAAAGGAATAATGAAATATAGAATAATAAATAAAAGGAATATGTATCTATCAATAACAGAGGAAGAGGAAAAAGAAGAGGTGAGGGAAAGAGAACTCGATGCAAAAATGGGGAAACGATAATCGAGAGAGAATGAGATGAAGAGAAGACTGATAACTGACGTGGAAAGGAATATTGGAATATCTGTGATATATATAACAGACGATGCGCTGAAATATTATGGTGCCTGTATATATACGTAATGAGAGAGAGAGAGAGAGAGAGAGAGAGAGAGAGAGAGAGAGAGAGAGAGAGAGAGAGAGAGAGAATGCCGCATTCACACTTAAACTGCCGAATAAAATCCTTTATCTCAGGAAACCTCGCTGCTTCCTGCAATTTCTTATTCCTGTTGAACAGTGAACGCAAAAGAACCTCCAACTATTCATTTTAATATTTTATTTTACTTCAAGAGCCACAGCTCTCAGGAGGTCTTACATAAAACCTGATGTGGCCCACCTCAGGGGTGCATAACTTTGGGCAACTCATGTAATTTGCATAGCTCCTCCACCTCCTTGGGAATTCAAGGTTGTGCCAAATGGTGGATTTTAAACCTTTATTGTTAGTTTTCTAGTTTTATTTATATTTTACATAGCATTTTTACTTCACTGATTTGATTATATTTACGGTTCAGTGTTAAATTAAGCTTCCAATTTCGCGTAATATAAAATTCTGCGTTGCATGACTTGGTTAGGAATTGTAAGTAACGGTCAGGGTAAGTTTTACATAATTGTTCTTTTTGCAAATTCCATCATTTCTGCTCAGTTTGTTCTCTCAAATAAGAGAAAAAAAAATCAAGGGCTTAGAGTTTGTCTGGGGTGGGGTAGCGGGGAGGACTATAATTCGAACCTGAATTGGAAAGTATTATTCTTTATTTGCAGGTCGGTGGTGTTTGTCAACCACAAACAATATGCAAAACCATTCTCGTTTAATCCTTTTTTTGTTTCCGTCTACATGAAATAAGTAGATATAATATATATGTATAATTATATCATTATATATATTATATATAATTATATATATATAAAATTGATATATTTATTTCTATATATTTATTATGTATTATATATTATTATATATTATATATATATATTAATTATCTTATATAACTATATATAAGCGTAAAAAAAAACCCCCCCCATCGGTTACCTATATCACCAGATATTCCAGTATCCTTTCCACATCCGTTATCAGTCTTCCCCTCATGTCATTCACTCTCGATTATCGCATCCCCATTTTTACATCGAGTTTTCATTTCCTCACTTCCTCTTCTTCTTCCTCTTCCTCTGTTATCAATGTATCTATATTCCTTTTATTTATCTTTATTTCGTTATTCCCCTCCAATAATAATATCCCTGTCATTACTGACGTGACCTCTGCACCTTCTATTAATATTTACATTAAATTCTGTATTTAAATCTTCAATCAGCAATCATTTGACTTCTCATGTTGACTCTGACTACGATATACTATATATGCCTTTATTTCGTATCTTGGCTGAACCAGGGGGCCACCTCAGGCATCCTAACCCTTTCAGCATCTTGCTATAACCCACGGCCTTCCATTAGAAAAGAGCCCGTGCTGGCAAAGCACCTACCAACAATACAGTGAATTTTAAAATATGCCTCCTATGTATATTCACACTAAAAATATTGATTCCTATAGTTTTAAAGTTTGATGATTTTAGATTAAATTGTATTTTTGTCTTTAACTCTTTTTTAAATTAATCTTTTGATAAGTACATTGTAAATTGTCAATAATCTTCCCTTCAGAACATTAATGATGTTGTGGATAGGAGGAGGTCACGTGACTTCGACTGCCTGACTTTCATTCAGAAGGAAGATGGTCATCGCTCCTTCTCCTCCTCCTCCTTGTGGCTCTGATTGACAGAGTTGTGTTCCTTGGCTTTGGGAAAATTAGAAGGCGTTGGAGAATGTGTATGTATATATATATATATATATATATATATATATATATATATATATATATATATATATATATATATATATATATTTGTGAATACCTTACTCCTTTGCCACCGACCATTAGCACTGGACAGAGAGGTACATTTAGTCTCTGATGTAAACACCACGAGATTCATGAGGAACTGTTTGGAGAAGGAACGTCCAAGACTCACGAGATAAACTGACAGGCAGACATATGTACATAAGGTATTTTGTTGTTGTGTGTGTGTGTTTAAAATTTGTTCTCCATTAACACTCTTCCCCTCTTGTCTGTCAGTCTATATCGTGACCCTGGGCCTTTCTCTCCCTAAATGACACCTCATGAATCTCGTGGCCTTTTCACGAGGGACTGAATCGATCTCTCCATCCAGTGCTAATAATGGTCGACGGCAGAGGAGCAAAATATTCCAGAGAATGACGGCGTTGAAAGGTGGTTGCTTTAAAAGATGGAGGGTATACGGCCTGAAATCACTGAAGAACCATAAATTACCAAGAAAGGAGGAGTTAATCCCAGTTATTGAACAGAATGGGCACAAAAGTGAACAAAAACGAGGCCATTTGAAGGTCAGTGCATGAACTGTGGACGAGAAGGTCACTCGCTTTATGGGGAAAGTACCTGCAACATACAAGACTCACCCGGAACCTACTGCCCCTTTTATTTTAGTCATTTACTTTCATTTTTATAAATTTATGTGCTAATTTGTTTTAATGTGTATTTTCAAATAAACGATCTCCTCTATCTGTATTTCCCATTATTTTCTCCTACTACTTTCTAATGAACACCATATTTTCTGTAAGTTCGAATTTCAAGTCAAGGTCCCTGTGGTGCTCTTGTTCGGTATGAAAATTAAAATTTCATGACGGCCCATTTTTTAACAAGGATAAAAAACAGCCTTGTTAAATAAATTAATTCAAATAAAGAGACAATTGATCTATGAAACTCTGAAAGCCGGTGTAAGAGGAAGGTTTAATAAAAAAAAGGAAATTTGCTTATTAAACCATGAGGAAATCATTGTAAGGGAAAAGAGAGATAGATGGTATGAACAGTTTTTAGAGCTGAGGGAAGTGAACCTCTACATAGATATCAATTTCACACACACACTCAACATTGCATCGAGCTAAACGAAGCAAGATGAATTATCAAAACGCTTCCACGAGAGCAATAAAAAAGGAGAAGGTAATGAAAAGCCCATCTTCTCCTCCCTGGAAGATCTGGAAACCGCTGGTCTGTTGCGACGCGTCACAGACAATGGGATAAAAGAAGCACCAAGAAACAGGAGACACCAAGATACAATGAAACAGGAGACACCAGGGAGCAAGAGACACCAGAAACAAGAGACACCCCAGAAACAGAGACACCCCAGAAACAGAGACATCAGGATACAAGAGACAGCAGGAAACAAGAGATACTAGGAAAGAAGAGACACCAGGAAACAGAGAGAGAGAGAGAGAGAGAGAGAGAGAGAGAGAGAGAGAGAGAGAGAGAGAGAGAGTCAGGACCAGGAGGAGGGAAAGGAAGGGAAAGATAACAAAGATAATCGAATACTAAGACGCAATGGAATGGTCGTGGCGGAATGAGATGGAATGGAAATAGACTGTTAACGAGGGGAGGAGAAGGGAAAATAAATAAATGCTGAATATTCTGCGGACGACGTTGCAAATCATCTTCTCGGTTATTGGGTTGGTCTATTTCGACTCTTGTCTCGAAGTGGACTGGTGCTTGAAATAGGCAGCCGGTTAATGAAATTCATTAAATTCAGGAGGAAGGAGGGAAGCTCCATTGGCTTTGTATCGATAGATTTTTGTCCTGGATACGAAAAAGATAATTTAAATTGTTTAGAACATAAACAAAATAAAGGATCACCGAATATGGAATTAATATACTTATTTTAAAAAGCTGGTTTTCTTTTAATTCTTTCTCTTCTTATGGTGTTAGGAACGTGTTTCTTCAAATTACCAAAATTATATAAAGTGTGCCTGAATACCTATTGAATGTTGTCTCATTTCACTTTGTATATAAGAAAGTCTTTTAATCATAAATGAAGTTTAAAGCTGTGACAAGAAATGATTAACATATGAATTCAATTCGCGATCATCTTTGCTCAAATGAAATCATATTTTATTATTCATCTTGTAAAGATTTCTTCACTTCTCGATATAATCTAATTTTTGGGGAAATTCAGAGGTTTTTCATAGCGATATTCTGGAGTAATAGTTTTGTCACTTGAATATGATAAATGGTTTTCATGAAGATTCATATTCTGGGACATCAATTGTTATTGAAAGCCAGAAGCCTCGGACTTTGCTGGTTATTAGTCGCTCTCTCTCTCTCTCTCTCTCTCTCTCTCTCTCTCTCTCTCTCTCTCTCTCTCTCTCTCTCTCTCTCTCTCTCTCTCTCTCTCCTTTGATGAGTTTTATCTTTAGGAACATTGAAAGAAAATATACTAAAATAACTTGAAATCCAGAATTCGATATAAATTGAGAATTGTTGTTAACACAAACCAGAGTAAATGATTTATGAAATTGTTGTGACATTTTTACCTTTAATTTCCAAGTGCCTGACAGAGTCTCATTATTAATCAAAGTCAGTTTCGTTCTGAAATGTAATGAATTTATTTGCTTATGGAGTGAGGGAGAAAGAGTAAAAATGAGGTACACCTCAGACATGGTAATATACATTAACATTGTTCAAAGTTCATTCAAACATATACGTATACTAATAATAATTTTTCATTTTTTTCAGAAGTTCTGCATCGTCTCGGTTTTGGTGAGTGTTAATACATTATTCTTTTACTGACAGGTGTTCGTTTTTATAAATATATTTTTAAGTTTTTTTTTTTAGTTAAGTATCTTTTGTGTTGGGGGTTAGGGGGGGGTTGGGGGGGGGGGTGGGGGGAACGTTTTGCCTATTTCTTTTTTGTGAATTACTATTTCATTCTGTAACTTAACTTCTCACAAAATCTTAAGTATCCCTAAATGTGCAGTTTTGTTTATTTTTGGTCCCATTTGATTCGTTCTCTTGTGCTATTATTATTATTATTATCATTATCTTTATATTCATTTTTTTTTTTTTTTTGCTCTATCACAGTCCTCCAATTCGACTGGGTGGTATTTATAGTGTGAGGTTCCGGGTTGCATCCTGTCTCCTTAGGAGTCCATCTCTTTTCTTACTGTGTGCCGTTTCTAGGATCACACTCTTCTGCATGAGTCTTGGAGCTACTTCAGCGTCTAGTTTTTCTAGATTCCTTTTCAGGGATCTTGGGATCGTGCCTAGTGCTCCTATGATTATGGGTACGATTTCCACTTGCATATCCCATATCCTTCTTATTTCTATTTTCAGATCTTGATACTTATCCATTTTTTCCCTCTCTTTCTCTTCAACTCTGGTGTCCCATGGTATTGCGACATCAATGAGTGATACTTTCTTCTTGACTGTGTCAATCAACGTCACGTCTGGTCTATTTGCACGTATCACCCTATCCGTTCTGATACCAATGTCCCAGAGGATCTTTGCCTGATCGTTTTCTATCACTCCTTCAGGTTGGTGCTCGTACCACTTATTACTGCAAGGTAGCTGATGTTTCTTGCACAGGCTCCAGTGGAGGGCTTTTGCCACTGAATCATGCCTCTTTTTGTACTGGTTCTGTGCAAGTGCCGGGCATTCGCTTGCTATGTGGTTTATGGTTTTATTTTTCGTATTGCACTTCCTACATATGGGAGAGATGTTATATCCGTCTATCGTTCTTTGAATATATCTGGTTCTTAGGGTCTGATCTTGTGCCGCTGTTATCATTCCTTCAGTTTCCTTCTTTAGCTCTCCCCTCTGTAGCCATTGCCATGTGTCATCGCTTGTTAGTTCTGTAGCCTGTCTCATGTACAGTCCGTGCATTGGTTTGTTGTGCCAGTCCTCTGTTCTGTTTGTCATTGTCCTGTCTCTGTATATTTCTGGGTCTTCGTCTACTTTTATTAGTCCTTCTTCCCATGCACTCTTTAGCCACTCGTCTTCACTGGTTTTCAGATATTGCCCCAGTGCTCTGTTCTAGATGTTGACGCAGTCCTCTATACTTAGTAGTGCTCTCCCTCCTTCCTTTCGTGTTTTGTATTGTCTGTCCGTATTTGCTCTTGGGTGTAGTGCTTTGTGTATTGTCATATGTTTCCTGGTCTTCTGATCTATGCTGCGGAGTTCTGCCTTCGTCCATTCCACTATTCCTGCGCTGTATCTGATTACTGGCACTGCCCATGTGTTTATGGCTTTTATCATATTTCCGGCGTTGAGTTTTGACTTGCGTATCGCCTTGAGTCTCTGCATATATTCTTTCCTGATCGTGTCCTTCATCTCTCGGTGTTTTATATCCCCTCCTTCCATTATTCCCAGGTATTTGTATCCTGTCTCATCTATGTGCTTGATGTTGCTCCCATCTGGTAGCTTTATCCCTTCAGTTCTCGTTACTTTGCCTTTTTGTATGTTGACTAAGGCGCATTTTTCTATTCCAAACTCCATCCTGATGTCCCCAGATACAATCCTTACAGTCTGGATTAGGGTACATATTTCCTTGATGCTCTTACCATACAGCTTGATGTTGTCCATGGACATCAGATGGTTGATTCTGTTGCCTCTTTTCTTGAGTTGGTACCCGGTATCCATCTTCTGTAGTACTTTTGTCATGGGAATCATGGCTACTACGAAGAGTAGTGGGGACAGTGAGTCGTCCTGGAAGATCCCTCTCCTGATATTAACCTCTGCTAGTCTTCTTCCAGAGCTTGTAAGTATTGTATTCCAGTTGCGCATTGTATTTTTGAGGAAGCTGATGGTGTTTTCCTCTGCCCCATATATTTTCAGGCATTCTATTAGCCATGTGTGTGGTATCATGTCGAAGGCTTTCTTATAGTCTATCCATGCCATGCTTAGGTTGGTTTTCCTTCTTCTACTGTTCTTCATTACCATTTTGTCTATGAGGAGCTGGTCTTTTGTGCCCCTACACTTCCTTCTGCATCCTTTCTGTTGGTGGGGGATGGTGTTTGTCTCCTTTAAGTAATTGTATAGCCTTTCACTGATGATACCTGTTAGTAACTTTCACATTATTTGTAGGCAGGTGATAGGCCTGTAGTTACTGGCTATATTTCCCTTACTCTTGTCTTTTTGTGCTAAGGATGTTCTTCCTGTGGTCATCCATTTGGGTGCATGCTGATTTGAGATACAATGCTGGAGTTGTTCTGCTATTCGTGGGTGTAGGGCCTTGAAGTTTTTGAGCCAGTATCCATGGACTTCATCGGGACCTGGGGCTTTCCAGTTTGGCATTTTCTTTAGTTGGTGTCTGACTGTGTCTGTCGTGATCTCTGTGAATCTTTGTTTTATTCTCCCTGTTTTTTCTTCCTTGACTTCCTGGAGCCATGTTGCATGTTTTTGTGTGATACCAGATTGCTCCATATGTTTTCCCAGAGTCTCTTAGTTGGTTCGGCTGCAGGAATTTCTTAGTGGTTGTCTTCCCCTCTTAGTTGGCTGTATAGTCTTTTCTGGTTAGTTCCGAATAGTTTGTTCTGTTGGTATCCCTTATTCCTGTTCATGTACCGTTGGATCTTATGTGCTTTGGCCTTACGCCTCTGTTTTACATCTTCTATTGTGTTGTTTAGTCCCCTCTCTTGTACTTTGTATTTCTCGTTGAGTTCCTCCCTTGTTTTATTGCTTCTTAGCCTTTTTTCTGCCATCTCTTTCAGTTTACTCAAATCTGATCTCATCACCATGATTTGCTTTTCCAGGCGCCTTTTCCAAGGAGGTTGCTGTTTTGGTTTCTGTTGGGTTGGTTGTGCTGGTGGTGTTGGTGTTCGAATCCCCATCAGTTCTGCTACTAATCTTGCTCATGCATATGCCAAGTTATTTGTTTCTGTGATACTGGTGGTGTGTATTATGCCCATTATTTCATTGACCTCATTTGCTTTCTGCCTTAATTTCTTGGTGTTGTAGGCTTTCATGGAGGGGATCTTTGTTCTCTCTGTATCTGGCTCCATCCATTGTCTAATCTTTTCTACCCATTCCGTCCTCTCTGTTATTTCGTCGGTGTTTCTTCGTGTGTCGTTGTTTGATACCTCATCATCCCTGTCGTCTTCTGTGGCATCATCTCTCAGTTCGTCTTCGTGTAATTCGCTGTCGTGTTACATTTCCCTTTCCAGTTCTTCTCTTTCTGTTGGGGAGAGCCAGTTCTTTTTCTGTATGTTCCTTACTTGGTCTGCCAGCCTCTGCTCTGTTTGGGGGGCTGTTATTCCTCTCATTCCAGATGTTGACCAACCTTCTTCTATATCCTCTCTCTGTCGGGTTGCTTCTGATGTAGCATATCCATATTTCCTTATTTTCTTCTCTTGTCCATTTCTTCCTTTTTGCTTCTGTAGCTCCAATCTCAGGCTGTTGGTTACTGTCGTTGTGGTGGTCAGTTGCTGGATGACGACCTCCAAGTACCTGACCGTCTTCCCCTTCAATTGGGTTGAATACCTGGCTGCCGGACGAAGCTCCTCTGTTGCCAGAGGTTCCATTTGTGTCGTTGTCGTTTATTCCTTCATTTCTTTCCATCATTGCTGAGTTTTGCTATTTAACCCATAGCTGGACCCTACCCCATCAGGGATAGGTACTCATTTACAGCTGAGTAGACTGAGGAAATTATGGTAAAGATCCTTTCCCAAGGAATCAACGCCGAGGAGAGCAGTCACCCATCCAACGACTGTTATTATTATTATTATTATTATTATTATTATTATTATTATTATTATTATTATTATTATTATTATTATTATTATTATTATTATTATTAAGAACAATTTTATTGGACTTGATTTTTCATTTATTGATTTAGTAATGTCATTACAATCACAGGGTATTTATAGGCTCCAAAATCAATTCTTTCTTTCAATATTGAGCCGTTCATTTTCCATCTTTTTCATTCATCTTTACTGATAACTCACTATGTATACAACACTAAGCATTCAAAAGAGTTTCTTGACATTGCGTTTGAGCATTCATTTTCAATTTTAATTAGCGGCTTTACGGAGGTATGCTTGAGTCATCAAAATCATTTATTTCTTAATATTTCCTATGTTCACGATAATGCAGTGTCCTCAAATGGTAAATGCAGTAAAGAAAATATGTGGAAGTAAAATATCGTGGCAGCCCTTCTCACCTGTTTGTCCGGACTGCTATCCCCGTGAGAGTCTCCCTCAAACACGGCAAAGTTTATTGGCTTTTATAGTAAACAAACTGTTTAACTTTTAAAGTTTTTTAAAGAACAGTCGAATGCTCTCGAAAACAATTTATAAGTCGAATATAATTCGAAATATAAGTCAAAATAAAGGTCGATTATAGGTCAAATAAAAAGTCGAATATAGTGCGTGTATGTCATATGTATAAGTGGAATACAAAACGAATAAAAGTCGAAATATATATATATATATATATATATATATATATAATATATATATATATATATATATATATATATATATATATATATATATATATATATATATATATAAATATATTGACTTTTATTCGTTTTGTATATATATATATATATATATTATATATAATTATATATAAGAATATATAATATATATATATATATATATATATATATCTACTATATATATTATAATTTAATATCTATATATATATTATATTATTATATATATATATATATATATTATATATATATATATATATAGTAACTAATATATATTAAATATATATATATATATATATATATATATATATATATAAATTATATATATATAATATATATATTATATATGTTAGTAGATACATATATATAGAAAGTCGAAATATGTCGAAAGCAAATTAAAATATAAGTCGAATTTAAGTCTAAATTTTAATCAAATATAAGTCGCATATAGGTTGACTTTAAGTCGCAATGAAACGTAAGTCGAATGTAAGTCGAAATGGTAGTCGATTATAATTTGATTTAACGAATTTAAGTCGGAATATATGTCGAAAGCCAAGTCGAAATACAAGTTTAATTCAAGACGAAGATCGAACACAAACCAGAACTAAATACAAAGTAAGACACGAGAGCACCAAAGACCACCTGAGCTATTCCTGAGTATTCCATTCCCACTTTTATTCCTCCATCCAGGAGAAAATGATCAAAGTAGATAGGACTCCCAAATCACATCTGGAAAAGGGAAGCAGTTTTTATCGTAAGTGAGTAAAGTCTGAAGAAGGTGAAGAGAATATGAACATTGATTGGTATAAAGTATTAGTTAATTCTGTTCAAAGTTCTCTCAAGTAGTTATATGTTATGAAATAGTAAGTTCATGATAGAGAGGGCATCTGTAAGTCATCTACTTTTAAAATTCTGTTCTGTAAGTTCTCACAAGTGGTTACTTATAACGATATAGAAGGTTAATGATAAACAGACCATCTTGTAAGTATTCTACTCGTACACAAGTTGTCTGTGGGAGAGATTTCTTTAATGGTACTTAAGTACTTAACTCTGAAACACTTTGGTAGCACATAATTCCTTGCTAACGTTACCCAGTTCTTCCAGTACAAACACTTACACAAACACAAAAACACGTCAAGTAAGGGAAACTGAGACCACAAGACTTCCTCCTCTTCAATGTATCCCAGTTGTGTAGGCTGCAATAATTCCATCGACAGACGAGGAATGTCTGGCGTATATAATTTGCATATTTTCTCTCTCTCTCTCTCTCTCCTCTCTCTCTCTCTCTCTCTCTCTCTCTCTCACACACACACACACATCACACACACACACACACACACACACACACACACACACACACACAGCATTTGATGAGGCTGCCCGCATGGTTGGTCCTCCTGCCGAAATGTGGACACCTCACATTAGATTTTAGTGTGAATGTTGCGTCTGTGAGAGAGAGAGAGAGAGAGAGAGAGAGAGAGAGAGAGAGAGAGAGAGAGAGAGAGAGATTTAGTAAATCTTTGTTATATAATGTCATGCATTATGGTTGCTATTAAAATAAATAAATGGTCTAAAATTCATTCGTCTTCCATGTATTGAAAGCTTCAAACATTACTTCAATTTCTTTTCCGATGGATACCGTAGCATCCAGAAATATTGTTATACTTCGGAACCGAACGTGGAATGCATCCAGAACACCAGATTCCTATTGCTCCCATTCCCAAAAACAATCCTCGTCCCAGTGACTCTGGTAAGAGACAGAATACGTTCCCAGAATCCTTTATGGCAGCAGACATCACACCTCACACAACAGACAGAATGAAACTTGCAACAAACAATTTTGAGAACGAATGGCCGACATCAATCACCAGAAAAGATAAGCATCGAGGACAGACCGCTTTGAATATCCAGTTCGCAAAAGAATAATTCGACCAAGTTTGAATCAGAGTTACATAAAAGAGGCAGAATATTACATTAGGAAACATATTATCAAACAAAAAAGGATTGGGCTAAGAGACATATTTACCTAAAGAGAAGCAGAGACGTAAATAATCCCAGTAGGATACATTTCGAAAATAACAAAATTTACTGTCATGCTATTAAACTAAGCCAAACCAGATCCCTTCAGTGAAACTGAATTATCCATACCAAGGATTTTCATTAAAGACAAGAACCCACAAACAACACCGAGCTCAGATGCATAATTTTAAATGACTATAAAATGAAAAGAAATATTAAGACAGAGAGCAACTGTGAGGTTTTATTTCGGCCTCAGTCTTGTTCCTCACTGTTTAATCGTCCCCCTCCCATAACCCCCCCCCCCCCCCCCAAAGGGAGTAACACTCTTCTGCCCTGTTTAATTCAAGCAGCATTCAACCAGTTCTTACCCCTCTTCTTCTGGAGGATATTTACAAAATTTTATTATTATTATTATTATTATTATTATTATTATTATTATTATTATTATTATTCAGAAGGTGAAACCCTACTCACAAGGAACAAGCCCACCAAAGGGGCCACTGACTCGAAATTCAAGCTTCTAAAGAATATGTCGTATTCAGCACTACGGAGAAAACTGTATAATGTTTCATTATTGTGCATCTTAACATTCCCTATTTTCTTTAAATTCAATAAATATCAGTTAGATAAGTTTAATATTTTGTGTCATCAATGCCAGTTTAATTCATGTACCATTTATACCAACAACGGGAATAAGATATTTTTTTTTATTCCCGCTCGGGTAAAACAATTCAATATTAAGCAGCTTCCTTTCACGTGAACGAAGACGTCAGACTCTTAAATGAGATCATTCAACAACGTTCCATTAAATAGAGAAAACAATAGGACAAAAATATTCCTTAAATTCAGGACTACATTTTCATATAGTAGCGAAGTGTATTGGTGCTGAACTGACAGATCCCAAAAAATAAGAAAATAAAAATAAAATAGCATGTGGTGGAATTAGCTTTGGTCATAAAAAACATCACACCTGAAATAAACTTGTTTTGGAAATCGTAAAGATTTAAATTAATTACGCTGCAGAATTTTTTCCACGTCGAGCAAATGGCAAATGTGTTTGTGAATATAATGAATATTTAAGTTCTGTTTCGAGCTAGGAAAGTCCTGGGAAAAGATATAGCAACACGTCTATTATTATTATTATTATTATTATTATTATTATTATTATTATTATTATTATTATTGTTATTATTATTTTTTTTCTGGTTTATCACAGTCCTCCAATTCGACTGGGTGGTATTTATAGTGTGGGGTTCCGGGTTGCATCCTGCCTCCCTAGGAGTCCATCACTTTTCTTACTATGTCGCCGTTTTTAGGATCATACACTTCTGCATGAGTCCTGGAGCTACTTCAGCCTCTAGCTTTTTCTGATTCCTTTTCAGGGATCTTGGGATCGTGCCTAGTGCTCCTATGATTATGGGTACGATTTCCACTTGCATATCCCATATCCTTCTTATGTCTATTTTCAGATCTTGATACTTATCCATTTTTTCTCTTTCTTTCTCTTCAACTCTGGTGTCCCATGGTATTGCGACATCAATGAGTGATACTTTCTTCTTGATTTTGTCAATCAACGTCACGTCTGGTCTATTTGCACGTATCACCCTATCCGTTCTGATACTAATGTCCCAGAGGATCTTTGCCTGATCGTTTTCTATCACTCCTTCAGGTTGATGCTCGTACCACTTATTACTGCAAGGTAGCTGATGTTTCTTGCACAGGCTCCAGTGGAGGGCTTTTGCTACTGAATCATGCCTCTTTTTGTACTGGTTCTGTGCAAGTGCCGGACATCCGCTTGCTATGTGGTTTATGGTTTCATTTTTGTATTGCACTCCCTACATATGGGAGAGAAGTTATTTCCATCAATCGTTCTTTGAACATATCTGGTTCTTAGGGCCTGATCTTGTGCCGCTGTTATCATTCCTTCAGTTTCCTTCTTTAGCTCTCCCCTTAGTAGTCATTGCCACGTGTCATCGCTGGCTAGTTCTTTAGTCTGTCTCATGTATTGTCCGTGCATTGGTTTGTTGTGCCATTCCTCTGTTCTGCTTGTCATTCTCCTGTCTCTGTATATTTCTGGGTCTTCGTCTACTTTTATCAGACCTTCTTCCCATGCACTCTTGAGCCACTCGTCTTCACTGGCTTTCATATATTGCCCCAGTGCTCTGTTTTCGATGTTGACGCAGTCCTCTATACTTAGTAGTGCTCTACCTCCTCCTTCCTTTCGTGTTATTTATAGTCTGTCCGTATTTGTTCTTGGGTGTAGTGCTTTGTGTATTGTCATATGTTCCCTAGTTTTCTGGTTTATGCTGCGAAGTTCTGCCTTCGCCCATTCCACTATTCCTGCGCTGTATCTGATTACTGGCACTGCCCATGTGTTTATGGCTTTTATCATATTTCCGGCATTGAGTTTTGAGTTGAGTATCGCCTTGAGTCTGCATATATTCTTCCCTGATCGTGTCCTTCATCTCTTGGTCTTTTATATCCCTTCCCTTCATTATTCCCAGGTATTTGTATCCCGTCTCATCTATCTGTTTGATGTTGTTCCCATCTGGTAGCTTTATCCCTTCAGTTCTTGTTACTTTGCCCTTTTGTATGTTGACTAAGGCACATTTTTCTATTCCAAACTCCATCCTGATGTTCCCAGATACAATCCTTAGAGTCTGAATTAGGGTATCTGTTTCCTTGATGCTCTTACCATACAGCTTGATGTCCATGAACATCAGATGGTTGATCCTGTTGCCTCTTTTCTTGAGTTGGTACCCAGCATCCATCTTCTGCAGTACTTTTGTCATGGGAATCATGGCTACTACGAAGAGTAGTGGGGACAGAGAGTCGCCCTGGAAGATCTCTCTCCTGATATTAACCTCTGCTATTCTTATTCCAGAGCTTGTAAGTATTGTATTCCAGTTGCGCATTGTATTTTTGAGGAAGCTGGTGGTGTTTTCCTCTGCCCCATATATTTTCAGGCATTCTATTAGCCATGTGTGT
>NC_061095.1:68306797-68311797 GCF_015104395.2 Macrobrachium nipponense
CAACAGATATCACAAGTTTAACATACGACTAGAATTTGAGAAATATCTAGAAGTGTTCGTGAACTATCGGTGATAAGATTAGTGTGAAAATAGTAGGATAAAGCGTCTTCTAAGTTAGTTTATCAAGTGAATACTGTAAATCAGAACAAGATGGCAGTAAGTTCCAACTGCGGGAAGAAATGGCGTAATTTAGCTTGCTTGGCGGATTCGCAATACGATGAGGTAGCTAGCAGGAAGGGAACTGGCATTTCTCATCTATGAAATCAGCAACAGTCCCCTAACCAAAAAGATACAAAAGCATTTCATAGATATATTAGAAGGATATAATCCTTCAAACTGGAACAAATCTAATTGAAAACATCTTGAAAATAATTGAAGAAGTTCCAAAATAAAATCCAAGTGGTCAAGAGACTCATAAAGAAAATATACATAAACCAACATATTCCGACAAAGAAAATGAATAAGGTGAATCTTGTGAATATCCTAATTGATGCATTAGGAAAAAGAATGTCAAAAGCATGCAAACTGTGTAAGGTTTGGTATAGCATAGTCAATCCACAAAACCTAATCAGAAAATGTGCTGCATGCAACATTCCGACCCATCCACAGTGTGCTGAGGTAATGCAAGATATGAGAAAAGATACAAGAATTTTTTGTTCAACATGTCTATCATGGATAGACAATGTTATTAAATCAAGATTGAATGTACAAATAGTTGAGGATGAAGAAGAAGAGGAAGAGGAAGAAGAAGAAGAAGAAGAAGAAGAGGAAAACGGAAGAGAAGTAAACAAAAATGAAATGACAGAAAAAAATAAGGAAAACAAAGAACAAGAGAAAAGTATGGATGCAGAGATACTCATTGATACTACATATGAGGCAATAAAGCAGCATACCTACGAAGAAATAGATTACGATATGACAACAGAAAAGCAAATCCCGAAGAGGCTCTACCCAGATCTACACAATGACGGGAAAGAGGAAAAAATAGAAAAGAAAGACAAAATCTGCAACCTTTTGAAAAGAGGGAATTGCAGATTTGGAGAAAGATGTTACTACAAACATCCTAAGGTATGTCACAACTATGAAATATTATGGTAAATGTGCATAACCTAGATTGGCTATGGGGATGATTGCAGAGATCTGCATCCAAAACTATGCAAAAACCTAAAAGAAGGAAAAGGATGTAAGTTCGACAAAAAATGCAAATATATGCACCCTGTAGCCATGAATCATAATCAAATAAATAACCAACCAAGTAATAAAATCCAAAATAAGAAAGAAACAAATAAAGAGAGAAATCAAGAATATCAGGTAAAAGAGAAAAGCAAACCACCAATGAGATATGCAGAGATGTCAGCAAAAAATTTCAAAGCATCAGCTCCAAAATTCTACTCAAGAGATAATAACTGTATTTATTATGCAAGAAGATATTGCAGAAAGAAACGGAGAAAATTGCAGATTCAGACACAAAATGAATAATTATGATGAAGGAAGGAATAAACAAATTTATTATGGAAAAAGTTGGATTTTTTAATGTTATCAGAAATTGTGCTGGAAATGAAAAAAGAACAACATACCAGAACAGGAAAGAGACATGGGAAATCCTTATTACTACCAATATTAAATGAAGGAGGAAAACACGCAAACCATCATAGTGATGAATGCACAGGGTTTAGTTACGAGTAACTCAAAAAGAAAAATAGAGTACTTAGAAGAATCCTAACCCAAATTGAAAAGAAAATAGATATAATGAATATAAGTGAAAACCTGGTATTCCCAAGAGACTGGGAATGATGATCAAATAAAAGGGTTCCAAACTTATAGATCAGATAGAAAAAAATAGGAATCAAGGGGGAACAACCGCAATATATGGGAAAGACAAAAAACAAGGAAAAATATATGAGAAATATAGTAACTCAGAATGTGAACTAATAGCGGTAGTAGAATTTGAATCTGAAAAATTAATGAGCATAGTTAATATATAGACCTCCTAATACTAAAGAGTTTGACTTAATAATTGAAAAATTGGATGATATATGTAGAAATCACAAAGACTGGACTATTCTCCTATCTGGTGACTTCAACTTTCCTTTCGTAGAATGGAAAGAAAACGAATAGGAGATTGTGGTTGTACTTATACATATAAAAAAGAGAGTAATAGTAGTGCAGAAGATAAGAGGCAATTCGAAAGGCTATTAGATATGCTACTAGAATACAACATTCAACAAATAAATCACCTGCCAACAAGAAAGGAAATACTTTAGACCTAGTATTTGTGAACGAGATGAATTATGTTAAAGAAATAATAGTTTATAATGCGAGTATTTCAGACCATAATGTCATAGAATTAACAGTTCATTCCACAAAGCAAGTGAAAACAGAGATAAGCAAGAAATGAAAAAGTGGGAAGGATATGGAAAATACAACTTCTACAGTAAAAATATAAAATGGTCAGAAATAAATGAAGAATTAAACAAAGATTGGGATAACATTTTCGTAAGCGATGACATAAGGGTAAATACGGAGATATTATATAAAATATTAGAGAAAATAGTGGATAAATATATACCGAAGAAGAAAAGTAAACATCATTCATGCATACAGAGAGACAGAAGGATCTTGTTCCAGAAAATCAGAAAGTGGAAAAAAGGTCTTGCAAAAGAAAAAAAATGCATGGAAAGTTTATAGAACTAAAAAGTAAGATAGAAAATGCAGAACAAAAGATTTTACAATCAAAAGAAAAGGAAAAAAACGGACTTGGAAGAAAAAACCCTATTAAATATCAAGCAAAACCCCAAACTATTATACTCATATGCGAAGAAGATGAATAAAAGAAGAATAGAAATAGGCCCTCTGAGAATTGAAGGGAGATTAACGAATGAAAAAAAGGAAATTTGCAACATACTGGCAGAACGATATAAGAGAGAATTCACAACCCTAGAATAGATAATGAAGATAATGATATAGAAGTAAGGGACGAAAATAGTGAATATTTAGCTGACATAGAAATTAATGAAGCTGATATGTGCAGGCAATTAATGAAATTAAAAATGGAGCTGCTGCAGGGCCTGATGGAGTCCCTGCTATTTTGTTAAAGAAAGTAGTTCATTCTATCGCAAAGCCACTTGCAATATTATTAAGACAAAGTGTAGATACAGGCAAGATTTATGATGAACACAAATTAGCATATATCACCCTACTTTCAAAAGTGGATCAAGACTAGAGGCAAGTAATTATAGGCCTGTGAGTCTAACATCACATATTATGAAAGTGTATGAAAGGGTAATGAAGAAAAAAACAAAAATCATGAAACATTTAATAAAAAATAATTTGTTTAATATAGGACAACACAGTTTCTTACCAGAAAAAAGTACACAAACAAAAAACCTGTTAGTCCACCGTGAGAACATATTCAAAAATATGAAAAGCGGAAATGAAACAGATGTGGTTTATCTAGACTTTGCAAAAAGCTTTTGACAAAGTAGACCATAATATATTAGCAAAGAAAATTAGAAAACACAAATATCGTAGGTAAAGTAGGAAGATGGTTAAAAGAATTTTTACACAAACAGAAAACAGATAGTTATTGCAAACGATGAGAAATCGGATGAAACCAAGGTAATATCCGGTGTGCCACAAGGTACGGTGTTAGCAGCAATACTGTTTGTTATTATGATTGAAGACATAGACAGTAATGTTAAGGATTCGGTAGTGAGTAGTTTCGCTGATGACACAAGAATAAGTAGAGAAATTACTTGTGATGAAGATAGGAACGCTCTACAAAGAGACCTTAACAAAGTATATGATTGGGCAGAGGAAAATAGGATGGTATTTAACTCTGATAAATTTGAATCAATAAATTATGGAGACAGAGAAGGAAAGCTATATGCATATAGGGGACCTAATAATGAGACAATCACAAATAAGGAAGCAGTTAAAGACCTTGGTGTGATGATGAATAGGAACATGTTATGCAATGATCAAATAGCAATTCTTTTGGCAAAATGTAAAGCAAAATGGGAATGTTGTTACGGCTCTTCAAAACAAGAAAAGCTGAAACACATGATTATGCTTTATAAAACAATATGTTCGTATTTGCCACTTGAATATTGCAATATGATATGGTACCCACACTATCAAAAGGATATTGCACAAATAGAGAGTGTACAAAGGTCCTTTATACAGCTAGAATAGAAGAAGTTAAGGACCTTGACTACTGGGAAAGACTGCAATCCTTAAAATTATATAGTCTAGAAAGGAGAAGAGAACGCTACATGATAATTCAGGCATGGAAACAGATAGAAGGAATAACAGAAAATATCATGGAACTAAAAATATCAGAAAGAGCAAGCAGAAGTAGATTAATAGTGCCCAAAAACAATACCGATAAGGAAAGCACACAGGACATTAATCCACTACGCACCAGCATCGATAATGCAGCGTCTATTCAATGCGTTGCCAGCTCATCTGAGGAATATATCAGGAGTGAGCGTAGATGTGTTTAAGAATAAGCTCGACAAATATCTAAACTGCATCCCAGACCATCCAAGATTGGAAGATGCAAAATATACCGGAAGATGTACTAGCAACTCTCTGGTAGACATTAGAGGTGCCTCACACTGAGGGACCTGGGGCAACCCGAACGAACTGTAAGGTCTGTAAGGTAAGTCCTCTATTTGCATTCCCATTTCGTACGGAATCCACCTTTGCAAAACTCAATGTTGGAATACCCGCTCTTCCATCCAGCGTCACTTCCAGCACATCTGGACTGGAAACCGTTGGCGTTTTTCGTGTAGTTCCATCAACAAACATGGTTACTCTTTTATTGTAACTCTTTTCGCTGGAAACTTGATCCGCGTGTGTCTGGAAACTGGAAAGGTATTGCTGAAATTACTCCCTCGGACTTCTTTGAGCTCTCTCTCCCAGGCCCTTCGTTCCTCCCCCTGGGAATATGGAATATTCCTTTTCTCCCTCTCACAAATCCAGAGTAATATATTCTT
>NC_061095.1:68316797-68344297 GCF_015104395.2 Macrobrachium nipponense
TACCCTTATGTCATCACTTACGAAAATGTTATCCCAATCTTTGTTTAACTCTTCATTTATTTCTGAGCATTTTATATTTTTACTGTAGAAGTTGTATTTTCCATATCCTTCCCACTTTTTCATTTCTTGCTTATCTCAGTTTTTCACTTGCTTTGGAATGACTGTTAATCTATGACATTATGGTCTGAAAAATTCGCATTATAAACTATTATTTCTTTAACATAATCATCTCGTTCACAAAATACTAGGTCTAAAGTATTTTCCTTTCTTGTTGGCAGGTGATTTATTTGTTGAATGTTGTATTCTAGTAGCATATCTAATAGCTTTTCGAGTTGACCTCTTATTTTCTTCTGCACTAACTATTACTCTCTTTTTTATATGTATAAGTACAACCACAATCTCCTATTTGTTCTTTCCAGTCTACGAAAGGAAAGTTGAAGTCTCCAGATAGGAGAATAGTCCAGTCCTTGTGATTTCTACATATATCATCCAATTTGTCTATTATTAAGTCAAACTCTTAGTATTAGGAGGTCTATATATTACTATGTTCATTAATTTTTAGATTCAAACAAAAACAAAAAATTCTACCGACTATTAGTTCACATTCTGAGTTAACTATATTTCTCATATATTTTCCTTGTTTTTTGTCTTTGTTCCCATATATTGCGGTTCCCCCTTGATTCCTATTTTTTCTATCGATCTATTAGTTTGGAACCCATTTTATTTGATCATCATTCCCAGCCTCTTGGGAATACCAGGTTTCACTTATATCTATTATATCTAAATGAAATACAACTTACTTTTCATTGTAATTTCAATGTTAGTCGTGGCCTTTTTCATTTAGACCCTTGTATCTGTAACATGTTTAAGAATGATCTCAAAGATAATAATTACTGACTTAAATCAAAATCAGTTGCCTTAGAGTTATTAAATTTTGTTGTAATGGTATGTCTGTCATGTTTTGTGAATATGGTGTTTTGTTTTACAACCAGATCCGTAATAGCTGTCACCTATATCCTTTAATTGTCTGGAGATTGTATCTGAGATGATTGTCTTAAACATTAATTAATTGCACCCATTGTTTATGCTTGTTTGGGAAGGTTTCTTATCTTCCCAGGTGTGTCGGATTCTAGGTACTAATCCCCTTTATAATCCCTATCTGTCAGTTATACGAACCTTCTTGTATTGTCTTTTTCTCGTATTTATGTCAGTATCTGCTCAGTAAAGGACTTTTAAAGTCGAAAGATCTTGCAGACTCCTTCGTTTACTTTTTCCTTCGGTGGCATTTATCTTTTTTATTTATGGATTATCACGTTCCTAACTTTCGTGATTCAGTTATACGTGTGTGATATATATATATATATATATATATATATATATATATATATATATATATATATATATATATATATATATATAAATATCTTTTTGACAGATACTTTTGTACTCACGTTCTCAGGATGCTAACCAGATATATAACGTCTCATTGGATCCCATTACCACAAATCAGGTTTCCTCGTTAGTATTACGTGGTACAGAATATTATTATTATTTAGGAAGCAGACCCTCTCTCAAGCATACTTTATTAAAAGTAATGGCTACTTCAGCAGCGTTACAGTTGTAGAGATTCTTTTCTATTTTTCGAAAAGCGGCTTTTTTTTAGCGGCTTGATCGGGCGTAGCGGAGCGTGACAGTGACCTTATCCACTGAGTCATTAGTTCATCCGTGAGGTCTCGAGATAATGAGCTTTGGCCTTCCTACATAATTAGATTAATACCCAATCATCTCTCCCTCTCTTTCTCTCTCTCTCTCTCTCTCTTTCTCTCTCTCTCTCTCTCTCTATCTCTTAATTGTGTTTTATTGCTCATTATCATTCTTACATTTCTCTTTCCTATTTACTAATTTGTTAATCTATGTTGTTCCTAATAACTCATCTCCTCTTCCTGTATTTCCCATTATGTTCTGTTATTTCTTTCGAATGAACACCGTAATATTCTTTGGAAGTTTGAATCTCAAATCAGTGTCCCCTTTGGTGGTCTTGTTCCATATGAGTAGGGGTCTTCATATTCTGAATAATAATAATAATAATAATAATAATAATAATAATAATAATAATAATAATAATAATAATAAGTATAGAGGACTGCGTCAACATCGAAAACAGAGCACTGGGGCAATATCTGAAAACCAGTGAAGACGAGTGGCTAAAGAGTGCATGGGAAGAAGGACTAATAAAAGTAGACGAAGACCTAGAAATATACAAAGACAGGAGAATGACTGACAGAACAGAGGACTGGCACAACAAACGAATGCACGGACAATACATGAGACAGACTAAAGAACTAGCCAGCGATGACACATGGCAATGGCTACAGAAGGGAGAGCTAAAGAAGGAAACTGAAGGAATGATAACAGCGGCACAAGATCAGGCCCTAAGAACCAGATATGTTCAAAGTACGATAGACGGACATAACATCTCTCCCATATGTAGGAAGTGCAATACGAAAAATGAAACCATAAACCACATAGCCAGCGAATGCCCGGCACTTGCACAGAACCAGTACAAAAAGAGGCATGATTCAGTGGCAAAAGCCCTCCACTGGAGCCTGTGCAAGAAACATCAGCTACCTTGCAGTAATAAGTGGTACGAGCACCAACCAGAGGGAGTGATAGAAAACGATCAGGCAAAAAGGCCAAAAATCCTCGGGGTGGGACTATGGTATCAGAACGGATAGGGTGATACGTGCAAACAGACCAGACGTAACGTTGATTGACAAAGTCAAGAAGAAAGTAACACTCATTGATGTCGCAATACCATGGGACACCAGAGTTGAAGAGAAAGAGAGAGGGAAAAAATGGATAAGTATCAAGATCTGAAAATAGAAATAAGAAGGATATGGGATATGCCAGTGGAAATCGTACCCATAATCATAGGAGCACTAGGCACGATCCCAAGATCCCTGAAAAGGAATCTAGAAAAACTAGAGGCTGAAGTAGCTCCAGGACTTATGCAGAAGAGTGTGATCCTAGAAACGGCACTCATAGTAAGAAAAGCGATGGACTCCTAAGGAGGCAGGATGCAACCCGGAACCCCACACTATAAATACCACCCAGTCGAATTGGAGGACTGTGATAGAGCAAAAAAAAAAATAAATAAATAAAAAAAAACAATAATAATAATAATAATATTCTTTATTAAAAGTAATGGCTACTTCAGCAGCGTTACACTTGTTGAGATTCTTCTCTATTTTCCGAATAGCGGCTTTTTCCTTGGTACTTAGAAAGGAAAGGCTAGTAGAGCGCCTATGGAGGTCATGATGAAATTGGTGTATATATTTGAATTTTACAGATAAACTATGATACCATAGTCATCAAAGTCATTAACGATATCTCTCTCTCTTTCTCTCTCTCTCTCTCTCTCTCTCTCTCTCTCTCTCTCTCTCTCTCTCTCTTTCTTGAAGCAAGCGAACTTTCGTCTGGAGCTGCTAGACATCCTCGGGCTGGGAAGCTGAGGGTGGACTGATCTTGGAGCGGTGTCCATCCTCGTTTATATTTGGGTTCGACAGCAGGGGGTCTGCCCCATGCTGATCTAATATTGGCTCGTGGCGGTAGGTCTTCGTTTTCATTGGTGGCATGAACCAGGTCTCAAGCCACTTTCCTCTCGTTGATGGTTGCGATGCACTAAGTCCTGTAGCCGCCTAGACCTTCTTAGCGGCGCGGTTACGTTGATGGGCGTTTCGCTACGGTGCGGGACGTCACGGCTAACTTAAAATAAATGAACTACTAATTAATTAGTCCCACATGTATATAGTTGTTATTTTCTCTCTCTCTCTCTCTCCTCTCTCTCTCTCTCTCTCTCGATACATTTATATCTTTTTTTTCATCTTTTCATTAATTTTTTGGGGAACATTTTTGTAAATTTCATAGTAATAAGTTGTATATGCCTCCTTGTTTTTTCAAAATGTATTGTTTTCTGGATGAATCATCTGTTGACCGCGTGTGTATCCTCCAAGGTGTGGCTGCCTAAGAATTCGCTTATCCTGCCCTCAGGCGTTTCCTCGTTTCTGTAGAGTGAAATCGGCCTTATTGCTAATCTTGTAATGTCAGTTTGGATATTAAGCCTACTTTGACTATGTTTTTCATCTGCACGATCAGTTGTGCCTGAGTAAAGGGTCGCACTAGACTGAAAGTGCTTGTCTATCTCGCTTTCCATTTTTCCTTCGTGGCAAATACCTTTATATATATATATATATATATATATATATATATATATATATATATTATATATATACTATATATATATATATATATATATATATATATATATATTATATATATAAATTTCAAGCCACACATACCGTTTAAATCCCATTCACTATATCCCGGGAATAACTTACAGCCAAGTGAAGCAAAAATAATTAATCCGCGCTTCGTCCCCAGTGGTATTCGAACCGCTGCCTGGTTGAGACACAACGATGCACAGTGACTTTTGGTCACTGAGCCATCAAGAGAGATAAGAACTGATATAGATTTCGCTGTAAATGTGCCTCTGTCGAATTCAGTTTTTGAACCAGAATCGATTTCAACCCCCTCTCCCCCTCGAAATTGATTGGTAAGTTTGCAAAACATGTATACTTCCTGAATTCACAATCAGTACCAAGGTACATCATAAATCTTGAACCTCAGACTAGCATGTTGTCATGACATCTGAGGATGAAATTCATTGATTCCATAGATAGCTCAAACGGGAGAGGAGATAGAGATGGCATCACCTTTCAACACGTATTTGTCTCAGAGTCATCAAACGAGATGATTATATTATGTCAGGTCTCCCAAAAATACAGAAAGAAAATGTTCCACTGAGACAAGCAAAAACCATTTCAGTTTAGACTATCTTATCACAACAGTAGCCTTTATAACTCCTTCACTGCTACATCCTTCACTTTCTTTCGCTTCTCAAGCACGAGATCCCCAAATCCAGCTCAGCGTCATCCATCAATTCTGTTCGGTCCTGAAACAGAACTGCCGGTGCTGACAAATTTAATTTTTTTCTAATACACGTCTAGAGAGTACATGACTGTTATGATAATTATTTCTTCATACGACCTACAATGGTATCTATTTCACAAAGGAATTATACCTAACTTTTAAATCATAAAGCAATTTCGAACATGATGTCGAAATTCACGGATGACTCCAGAACCATTCAAATAAACGACTAATGTCATCTCAGAGAGATTTTAAGCGTTAATGAAATCACGCCTAATATTCCAGATTCCAACATTTAACCTGGCATGACATGCAATCATTATTTACTGGTGTCCTAAATAAACTTAACATTTACTCATCATTTTGTGGAAACAATGCCGCACTATTTCAGTCTTACTTAATTATATCTCCCTCAAGCATTTTATTTGAATATAGGATTACAATTACAGCTGCTGCCTCTCCATTTGATTTCCCCTTCGCATTAACTCATTTGCAGTTAGATTATGATGCAAAAAATATTCCATTTAATTTTCGCCCAAAACCACAATTCTAATGAGGAATTATTATGCTCCATTACGTATATCGTTTATAAATGCACACACACACACACACACACACACATATATATATATATATATATATATATATATATATTAATATATATATATTATATATATATATATACATATATATATATATATATATATATATATATATATATATATATATATATATATAATCATATGCCTCTTAGTAACAGGACCTCACTGAAACTGGATGGTATCAAGCGGAGATATTTACATATATTCTATATTACAGGTGTCAACGACCCTTGCAGATTCATAAACAGTGTGAAATGTGAAGTCATCCACCGGATGCAGTAACATTTACAGGTGTAATTTCCTGTCGGTATTTTTTTATTTTATTCTGTGGTTGGAACCTTTCTACCCATGACGTGAGACTCATGAATATTAATACTATAATAATCCCAAGCGATGGACAACACCAAACAACCCACTGATGACATCTGAATGCGCTTCGTCCTTGCACTGATCACTGATATAAATTTCATGCAAATTATCCACTTAAATAAACATTCTTTTACATATCTGTATATCTGCAATTTTTGATCGATTCCATTTCATTATGATTGCATGCAGGCCACAGACAGACTCTCTTTGATGAACGAGTGGGTTTTGGAATGGTATTATTCTTATTCAGAAGATCTTACGGTTTTTATTTAACCTTTTTGAATTCACTGTTTCTGGAGATGATGATGATGATAAATATGGTAGCAAAAAAATACTCATTGTAGCATGAGTCTTGAAATAGAGAAACAAGTCCACAGTTATGTATATAATAAGTACATATATTTCGAGATAAGGCTGTTCAGAAGGCTTTTGGGAAACTGTTCGATTCCTCTCTTCAGTGTGAGATTCAAAAGGGAAATCGAACAGTTTCCAGAAAGTATTCTGTACAGATCTATCTCGAAATATATGTGTACATATATACGTACATAACTGTGGACTTGTTTCTCCAAATATGGGAGACTTAGGTATGAGGGAAAATTCATTCAGTGAGTTTTCGTTTTACCCCGAATAACCAAATAAATCGTTTCTTTTATTTCATATAAAAGGGCTAAAATTTCTATAAATAATGATCAATTTTAGTTACTGTGTAAATCAAAAGTTCACAGAGACGATTTCAGGTAAATATTTATAGAGTAAACATCAAGAACAAATAATAATAATAATAATAATAATAATAATAATAATAATAATAATAATAATAATAATAATAATAAATTTTATTTCAAAATTTAAAACAATTGTCATTTGTATTTCCTAGTGAGCAATTCTTGTACCTGTCAGTCATATTTTGAAATAATAATGATAATAAATTCCACATCATTCCATTTATCCATTTACGAATCCCAAAAACCAGCAGAAAGATAATATCCAAAAAATTCTCCTTTCAATTCTGGAATACTCAGAGGCGAGATATTATAACTTCCCCAGTTCCTCCTCGAATGTTCTAATAATCAGTAATCGTGCAAAAGGGAAACTTGTATTAAACGCTGTCCAACATCATTTGTGTGAGATGGACGCATAAATTCAATTCAGTTTCTTCCACAACGTGTAACGAGCAGTGTTACTTGAGCACGCCGAGCTAATGAGAGAGAGAGAGAAAGAGAGAGAGTTTGATGGTATATTATCTGCAGTATGTTAATTCCTATCCCTTATGAGAGAGAGAGAGAGAGAGAGAGAGAGAGAGAGAGAGAGAGAGAGAGAGAACAGAAACGATTCTCATTATAACGAAGGCTTTTTAAAAAAAAATACCGTTTGGTAAAACCGAACAAATACCGAGAATTTCTGTGAGAGAGAATTTGTGACTTTCCCCAAACGTCAGGCAGTCAAGGAAATAGTGAAATCACCTGGAGGAAGTCAGCAGAAAGTCTTCAGGCGAAAGTGAGCACAGCTTTCTAAATGAGAAAGCTTTTCTCAGACTGATGAATGAGCCCACTAACTACAAGGCCGATATTTTAACCCCGTAAGAGGGTAGTGCCGTCAGTGCAGCTCACGCTGCGCACTGTAGTCATTACTTAAGGGTCTTTGCAACATCCTTTCCTTAGGACCCCAACTGCAACCCTTTTCATTCTCTTTTACTGCACCTCCGTTCATATTCTCAGAAATGAATCTAAGTATCAAGAAAGGAGTCTGCTCCCAAGAAAGGCGAAGATGAGTTCCATGAATGTTTTAGATGAAACTCCTGAGCACAGTTTCCCTCCATTACTTTGTTCTGCCTCGAGAATACTCTGTTGCTGCTAATTCGAATTTAATGTCGGATAAACGAGGTTTTACAGAAGGGGGTCATGGAGGCTGGGCTGGGTGGGAAGGGAAATGGGTGGGGGTGGGTTGGAGTGGGTGGGTAAGGGTAAGGGGTGGAAAGGGAAAGCTTATTCTGAAAACAAGATCTAGAAGAATATATATATATATATATATATATATAGATATATATATATCATATATACAAATATATACTGTATACATAAACACACACGCACTAATATATATATATATATATATATATATATATATATATATATATATATATATATATATATATATCTATATATATTGAGAGAGAGAGAGAGAGAGAGGAGAGAGAGACAGGGAGAGTCGTCCTCAATGATAAATGATAATACTTGAGTATGATGTGGTAGGTGTTTGTTCGTTCAAAATCAACAATTATTTCAATAAATTGAATTATTGACTAAAGTTAAAAGATGAAAACACTTCTGAACACCGGGAAGTGTTTCCTCCCCATATGAGTGTTGATGCCAAGATAACAATGAGAGTAACAAGTCTCATTACTTAAGACACTTTTCCTCTTATTATCATTATCATTATTTTAAGAGAATATTTGACGGGGAATGCCGCTTAGTCGTTCCAAGGTCTTTGCTTTCAGTTTGGAACTTTTGTCCATAACACAACTTTATTATTATTATTATTTGTTTTATTAAAAGTAATTGCTGCCTCAGCTGCATTAATTTTATACAGGTTCTTCTCTATTTTTCTAATAGTGGACCTTATAATATACTACAAAAACCGTAAAACAAAAGACCTTATCATGAAAAATAACCCCTCACCGCCATCAGGAGACCCCCTCAAGCAGACGAACGTAGTATACCAATACATATGCCCCGCCCGAGGATGTCCTGGGAAGTACATTGGTATGACTACCATGCGTCTTGCGAAGAGAATCTCCTGTCATGCCCAAGAAGGGGCTATCAAGAACCACGCCCTCACCGCCCACCGAGACACAATCTCCCGCGACTGTATCATCCGTAACACCAGGATAATAGGGAGAGCACCCGACCCTCGCCGTCTGCGCCTCCTGGAGGCGTTACTCATCCAGGAACAAAAGCCCTCCATGAACACGACACAGGAGGCCTTTTTGCTCCCGACCTGGCACCGAAGAAACACTCCAATAACGGCAAACATCACCATATCGCCGCCCGAAAACGCCCCAATCCAAGACGACATTAATACGATGGATAATACTTGCAGTGACATTAATACGATTAATAATACCAGCAGTGACGTCACGCGGCCTTCACCCAATCAAAACGAAGCCCGGCGTGATGATATGCAGCTAAGAAGATCGGCGCGCCTGCTGAGCATGCGATCGGGAGCTGGCTTGAGCCCGCAGCCAGGCAGCCAATGAAAAAGAAGCTCCCCCACCCACGAGCCAATGAAAAGGCAGCGGCACGACGCCCCCCGCTGCGCCACCGCAATATAAGCAGCTGGACTCACCTTCTCACTTCAGTCCTTCACCTACCTCCGCCCACGAGGATGTCTGAGGTTTATTCAGACGAAACGTCCGGAAAGGAATAGAAAGAATAGAAAAGAAATAGAATTTAACATCAATTCTATCTGTAATAAACTCTACGGGATATGCCCGAATATTTGACTACCCCAACTGAAATTTTTACCAATAAAATCCAATCGTTCTACCTAACTGAGATATGTCAACCTTCGGTGCGTTGCTCACCAGTTTAAGCAACAATGAGAAAGAAATAATTAGAAAAATAGAGAAGAACCTGTATAAAATTAATGCAGCTGAGGCAGCAATTACTTTTATAAAACAGGTTTAAAAGAGGGTTTACTTCCAGCATATTATTATATTATTATTTATTATTATTATTATTATTATTATTATTATTATTATTATTATTATTATTATTATTATTATTATTATTATTATTATTATTATTCGGAAGATGAATAACCCTATTCACATGGAACAAGCCCACCAAAGGGCCATTGACTTGACATTGAAACTTCCAAAGAATATTATGATATACATCATGAAGAAGAAAGAGGAGATCACTTATTGGAAAAACAGAGAATTTAACGAATATATAAGTAATTATATAAAAATGTGAGTAAAACATTAAAATGCAAGTTGCGGGTTCTAAATGTTCAATAATTAACCAGGGCATTTTAGCTTTTTTTTTTCCTAACGAGAACATGTTTGTTGCTAAATACCTTCTGTACAATTCTTTTGAATGTTGGACGCGTTAGAGTGTCATTTATTATTATTGTTATCATTATCACAGCATCATTGACCATTTAAAATATCCCTCAACGAGAATAAATTTCTAGAATGCATATGGGAGGTTCTTGGCTTTCTAGGAGCACTAGAGAACTCTTCTATGGCTATGTTCATTCACAAGAAAGTTAAACTGTTTCAAGACTTCAGGAAATCTCTTGTTGATGCCTCTAACAAGCGTCAATCAACACAGGCAAGTCCCAGAGAGAGAGAGAGAGAGAGAGAGTTTCCGTTACCAGTATGATTTATGCTTCCCGCAGAGAGAGAGAGAGAGAGAGAGAGAGAGAGACCTTACCTTACAGACCTTACATCTTGTTCGGGTTGCCACAGGTCCCTCAGTGTGAGGCACCTCTAATGTCTACCAGAGAGTTGCTAGTACATCTTCCGGTATATTTTGCATCCTCCAATCTTGGATGGTCTGGGATGCAGCTTAGATATTTGTCGAGCTTATTCTTAAACACAGCTACGCTCACTCCTGATATATTCCTCAGATGAGCTGGCAACGCATTGAATAGACGCTGCATTATCGATGCTGGTGCGTAGTGGATTAATGTCCTGTGTGCTTTCCTTATTTTTCCTGGTATAGTTTTGGGCACTATTAATCTACCTCTGCTTGCTCTTTCTGATATTTTTAGCTCCATGATGTTTTCGGCTATTCTTCCTATATGTTTCCATGCCTGAATTATCATGTAGCGTTCTCTTCTCCTTTCTAGACTTATAGTTTTGCATATACGTATTTTATCACTTCCATTCTGAATGCAAATGTTATTAAAAGTTAGTGGATAACCACAGATTCGTAAAGATTTGGCTGTGAGAAATTATTTGACAAACTGCAAAGGACTGAATGCAGGCGTTGCTTATTAACGCCATCTTACAACCGGCATAATTTGCCAGCAATTAATTTTCACGATAAAGAAGGGAAATCTGCTTCCTCCCTTTGACCATTCGCACTTGATGTTCTCCTCACCGCTTCCTTGGATGGAATTAGAGGAGCATCAGCATTAGATACATAGCTCAATTTGGCCTCAAATGAAGCGCTCTGAGATTCATGAGGTGCAGTTTGGGAAGGAAATGGCCAAGGATCATGAGAGAGAGAGAGAGAGAGAGAGAGAGAGAGAGAGAGAGAGCAGCTGGATTGTTTGTTGTAAGAAGCAAGAGGATAAATCTTTTGCCATTCTAAGCACTGAGAGACCAAGTTCATGTTTTTTTCCAACATGACACATTTCCAGAGTTGCACAGAAGCATCTCATTCAGTTCCAGACCATTATTCTATTAATGCTAAGAATTTCCGCCCTTCCATGCTAGTAGGAAAGACAATGGAGGACCATTAAGAAAATGTCTAATTACTCATCTGGCGTTCCTGTTCTTCTTCTTCTTCTTCCTCTTCATTTGCTCTTATTTTCACGCAAGGCAAATACAAAACAGCCACTTGAGAATGAATCAGACAATGTTGCTCTTCATCTGGGCTGAGTGCCCAGATCCAGGGAACCACACTTACTGAGCATCTCAGAGATGATTCCAGTTCTATATTCTGGGGACCTCACAGTTTTCTAGGTCCACTGAGCCTAATCTCAGAGTTGAGGAAAAGACCCCATATAGACTCCACTTTTCTAGCCCCGCCCAGCACCCCCCCACCCCCCAACGGTCGTGGCTACCCCCTCCCCCCTCCTGATTGGCTCATGTACATATGTGAGGCCTAAAAAGGGGCGGGGCAACCCCAAAACCCCAAAAGGGGCGTGGCCACCCCGACCCCATATAGACTCCACTTGTCTGGGGGGCGTGGCCACCCTAAACCCCATATAGACCCCAACTATTCTGGGGGGTGGCCACCCCTGACCCCCATTGACTCCATTTGTATTATAAGCTCATGTACGTACATGAGCTCATAATTGACTCCATTTGTATGATAAGTTCATGTACGTACATGAGCTCAGATTGACTCCATTTGTCTTAAAGCTCATGTCCGTACATGAGCTCATATTAGGGGGGCGTGGCCTCCCCTAACCCCCAAATCGACTCCACTTTTCTACCCTGTGACGTCACGTAACTCTAAGGGTAAAAACCATTCTTTCAACCCTCCCACTATTCTGGGGGGGCGTGGCCACCCCTGACCCCAAATTGACTCCATTTGTATATAGAAGTTCATGTACGTACATGAGCTCACGTTTACATGAGCTCATAATTAACTCCATTTGTATGATAAGTTCATGTATGACATGAGCTCATAATTGACTCCATTTGTCTTACAAGCTCATGTACGTACATGAGCTCATATTAGGGGGGCGTGGCATCCCCACCCCAAATCGACACTACTTTTCTACCCCTGTGAGTCATGTAACTCTAAGGAATAAAACCTTTTTCAACCCCTGCCCAAATGACTCCACCTTTTCCTACCCCTGGTGACGTCACGTAACTCTACTGGGATAAAAACCCAACATTTTCAAGCCCCACCCCATTGACTCCACTTTCCTACCCCCTGTGACGTCACTAACTCTGGGAATAAAAACCATTCTTTCAACCCCTGACCCCTTCAAATTGACTCGACCTGTCCTTTAACCCCTGTGACGTCACGAACTCTCTGGGAATAAAACCACTTTCAAAACCCCGACCCCAAATGGACTCCACCTCCTACCCCCTGTGACGTCAGTAACTCCGGGAAAAAAAAAATAAACCATCAACCCCTGACCCCAAATTGACTCCACCTTTCCTACCCCCTGTGACGTCACGTAACTCTACGGGAATAAAAACCAACATTTCAACCCCTCACCCCAAATTGACTCCACCTTTCCTACCCCCTGTGACGTCACGTAACTCTCTGGGAATAAAACCATTCTTTCAACCCCTGACCCCAAAGTGACTCCACCTTTCCTACCCCCTGTGACGTCATGTAACTCTCCGGGAATAAAAACCAACATTTCAACCCCCCACCCCAAATTGACTCCTTTTCTTTTCTCACCCCTGTAACGTCACGTAACTCTACGGGAATAAAAACTTGGCCCCACCCCGACCCCAAATAGACTCAGTTCACTGTTTTTTGCGACTCATGTCCCCTTTAATTGTTTTCAAAGTAACTGGGACGTTTACCTCATCCTCTCCTATAAAATCTCTAAATTTATATATGCACATTGCGAATATACTCTCTCTCTCTCTCTCTCTCTCTCTCTCTCTCTCTCTCTCTCTCTCTCTCTCCTCTCAGCCGTTACATTTTGTTTTATTATATATATATATATATTATATATATATATATATATATACTATATATATATATATATATATATATATATATATATATATATATATATATATATATATATATATATATATATATATACACACAGCTACTTAGATATTCAGAGTATCATGATAAAAGGATATTTGGCGACTGACTTCATCCACATGTGATACATATATTTATCAATTTGATATCTCCCAATAACCATATCAGAGTCAATGTCATCTGATGATGAATCACGACACACACACACACATCCGAATACGAGGACAAACGTACACATTTCAATTTTGTTTATTTATATACCGAGTTGAAAGAGGTTGAAAAATCAAATTACAGATGGAATTGTTTATTTTATATTTGTAACCAATTCTAAATATAGGGGAATGAATTAATATTCCATACAAATACATACATTAGAAAAAAACTGTACAACACGAACGCAATAATATAAGCATTCGCTTTTTCAAAAACAATACTTCAACGAAACATACGGCTACTATATATTTTCAACCTAACCTGTTCCTTCACATCACAGCCCTAGTATACCACAAACATCTTCTCCAGCACTTTCCCGACCGTGTATCAAAGACGACGTTTCATCTAACACCTCAAAGCTTTTAAATTTAGCTAACAAGTTTTCATATATAAATCTTCCACAACACGTTTCCTCCAACAGGGATAAATTCTTTTTCATTATAGCCACGCAAACATATTTTCCCAATTTTGCTCATTTCATCACTGAAAGTAGCTAACACAGGTAAATATTTGATTCAACCAAGTCGTATTAACTACGTCCGCTCTGACCGATGCCAGCTGGGAAAGATAAAACTATTTGACATAGTCATACGATGATTTAAATAATTCTTCCTTCAATTTCTTGACCGAAGAAAAAAAGTGATTGAACCTCATCTGTTTGCTATCTCTGCCCAAACGATCGGCGTGATCTTCATCTTTGGAATAAGCTACGCTCTTTTGCGCGTATTCATTTTCTTCAATGGGGGCACCAATATTGTATTGAGTTAATAAGGTAGCTATGGTGGGTAGATCAACTTCTTCGTCGCATTCCCAAGATATGATATTTTCAGGTCTTTTCACAATGGCGGACCCTTCAATACCCCTATCACGAAGACAGGCATATGATGCACCAGTGCGAGAATATAGAAAACCTGCCAATTCGGCATACGGATAAGCTCGAATGACGTCCGCCACCACACCGTAATTCCTGCATGTCACACAATTAGTGGCCACTACTAAAAACGTATTTCTCTTCCGGAACTTATTTTCGGACAAGTTCCCGAAAACTAACTTGCACGAGGAGGTTGATGAAGCCATGGCAAGAGTTCACGTCTTGATGTGACAATCCTTCAAGAGATAATGAACCACGAAAGCCCCGCTACCCAAGACCCCTTTATCACAATCACTGATTACAAACCTGTTGTGACGAAGCATCAAGTCTTATCATTCCCTCACGCTAAAGGTCATCCACACATGACTCATTTTATCAAAATCAGTATCACGTGACTAAACAGCTCCGGTATCATTGTTCCTAAAATGTTAATAAGCCACCCACACATCTGCCATCTTGTTTTCGCATGTCCCACCCTCACCTTCCCACCCCCTCCTCCTCCTCCTCCCTCTTCCTACTCCTCCTCCCTTTTTCCCCATATTTCGCCACGTTTCGATTTGTTTTTTTTAATGGCTATATTCCTTAACATCCAATCTTTAACCCCAACATTTCAATGAAGTAGTGATAATTCGAAATATTATCAATGTGGGTTTTTTTTATTCCCTTGAAATTCTCGAGCTATATCTAAAATATTATAACCTGCGAGCGGATGAGTTAAATCTCCTTCTTCATCCATTCAACCGTGTTAGAATCTTGTTAAGTGTTTAACAAAAGCCAGTAGCGTATGACTTGAGGTTCTTTAAAAAATATTGGAATATACCTGTTAATCGGGATGCTCTTTTTGTGAGTCATGTCCCTTTAATTGTTTTCAACGTAATGGGGGCGTTTACCACCTCCCCTCCAGTCACTGCACCTACACTTTCTATAGGAGGAGGAGGAGGAGGAGGTCCCGTGAGCAATATAGCCGTCATAGGTGGATTTTGGATATTAAGGGAAACGTGTCCGCTACTACTAACAGCTGCCGTATCCAACTTGCCAGTACCCTCCAGGCTATTAGTATCACCATCACAAACCTCTTTTCTATTCATTAACCTCTCGTAGGTAATGGCCGGGATAACGTAAAACTCCTTAACCCTCTTACGCCGAAGCCCTAAAAATCAAAACCTCTCCTGTATGCCAGCGCCGGTTTGGATGTAGCGCGGAAGCGCGGGGAAAGCGGAAAAAATAATCAAAAATCACAGAGCGCTTAGTTTTGCAGATTAAGAGTTCATTTTTGGCTCAATTTTTTTTCATTGCCTGAAGTTTAGTATGCAATCATCAGAAATGAAAAATAATATCATTATCATATGTAAATAATGCGATATATGGTAGCGAAACAAAAATTCATAGATAATTGTGTTCAAATCACGCTGTGCAAAAAACGGTCAAAGCTAACGAGTTAATTTTTTTTTCGTTGTATTGTACACTAAATTGCAATCCTTTTGATGTATAATACATAGTAAAACAATAAAAGCAACACCGGAAAAATATTATCACAAAATGATGTACGAATTCGTAACGTGCGGACGTAAAAAAAATGTTATTTTCAAAAATTCATTCCGTAATTCTAAATATTGTTCTAGAGACTTCCAATTTGTTTCAAAATTAAGACAAATGATTGAATATTACGATACTGTAAGAGTTTTAGATTAGAATTGCAGATTTCGACCATTTCGGACGAGTCAAATTTGACCGAATGTCGATATTTTTATATATATATATTTTTTTATATGCACATATTTCGGAGATGGAAAAAGCTACAACCTTCAATTATTTTGTATTGTATTCTTCATGAATTTGCGCACATTTTGATATATGAAACTCTATAAAAAGGCTAATATGAAAAGGAGCAAATATTAGGATAATGCGATGTACGTATTTCGGAGACTTGCTCGCGGGCGAATCGGCGCGCGGCGTAGTGAAGTAAAATATATTTTTCAAAAATTCACCATAAATCACAATATTGTTTTAGAGACTTAAAATTTGTTTCAAAATGAAGAAAAATGACGGAATATTACTAGGCCGTAAGAGTTTCAGCTTACAATTGCGTTTTTCAACTATTTCGGTGGAGTCAAATTTGACCGAACGTGGTTTTTTTTCTATTTATCGTGATTTATATGCAAATATTTCGAAAAAAGAGAAAAGCTACAACCTTCAATCATTTTTAGTTGTATTCTAAATGAAATTGCGCACATTTTCATATATAAAACATTATGTAACAGCAAATTTTAATGGGTTCAAACATTTCGACAATCGCACAAAAATTCTGATTTTTTCGGAAGAGTTATCCGCGCGAAACGTAAGGAATGTTTTTTTTTTTCATAAATTCACCATAAATCGAAATATTGTGCTAGGAGACTTCCAAGTCGTTGCAAAATTAAGGTAAATGATTGAATATTACTAGAATATAAGAGTTTTAGCGTACAGCGTTTTTCGTTTTTCGACCCATTTCGGTAGAGTCAAGTGACCGAAATTGAAATTGAAATTTTTTTGCACTTAACGTTATTTATATGAAAATATTTTTTCGAACTGATAAAAGCTACAACCATGGGTTGTTTTTAGTTGTATTGTGCATGAAATTGCGCACATTTCCATATATAAAACTTTATGTAACGGCAAATTTAAAAGGGTGCAAACATTAGGACAATCGCACGAAAAAATTTATCGAAAGAGTTATCGCACGAACGTGAGGAAAAAGTTTTTTCATAAATTCACCATAAATCGAAATATTGTGCTAGAGACGTCCAATTTGTTGCAAAATGAAGGCAAATGATTGAATATTACTATAATATAAGAATTTTAGCTTACAATTGCGTTTCTCGACCATTTCTGTAGAATCAAAGTTGACCGAAGGTTGAAATTTTTGCACTTATCGTTATTTATATGAAAATATTTCAAAACTAATAAAAGCTAAAATCATCAATATTTTTTTGTTGTATTTTAAATGAAATTGCGCATATTTTCATATATAATACTTCATGTAAAGGATAATTTAAAATGGTGCAAAAATTATGTCAAAGTGACGAAATAATTTCCGAGATGTGTCACTGATACTTTTTAGTGCGATAAGAAAGAAATTCGCGCTTGCGCGCCTGCGTAGCGATTGTAAACAAAAACACACTTGATCCGTTAACTCCCAGCATCCCCCAAGGCGCGTGATACAAAAGTTTTCGGCTGTAGGCCTATAAGTATTTTCCGCGAATTTAAAAAAAACTTTTTTGAGCCAACGTATGATACGTCCAATCGGCATACGGGAGACATTTTGACTCGACGTTTACTACGTCCAATCGGCGTAAGAGGGTTAATTTTCAATTAAAAAGACTCCCTACCAAACTCGCAGCAATAGGCAATAAGACCAATAGAATAGTCCCCCCTTTACGACTTTTCAGTATATTTTTCTTCTTAGATATGGACGTTGTTTTTCAAGGACACAAGATGAATTTCTCGTCTACAATTTCTTTAGTGTTTAATAAACTTCTTATCTTGACTTAGATTACCACAAGAAAATTTCTAAAAATTTCCGAGAGAGTAGACACCAAACCACCGTTTAAGATGGGAAGAATGACTTACTTCTTTCACTGGGTGATAAACCAGAGATGAATAAAATAAAGTTTTTATTTTTACGTATTAAAGGTTGCTTACGGTTCATATCCGTACAATTTGAGATTCATCAACCCAGGAATTGAATTGACTCGGATAACCTTTCCAATGAAACGTAATATTGAGTTTATATCTTTCCTCCTCCTCCCAGAATAGTGATATCATACGTTTCTGGTAGATTTGTGCGAATTAATTCTTCACAATAAAATACGCCCTTTATTTCTTCACCCTCTAAATTTTCCAAGAAGTATACGACCGGATTTTGCCTTGTATCCACTTTTCGGATTTTAAAAATTTCCAGAGTATTTTGAATTGTATATCCCCCCCTAAAAATTGCGTTGCGACGCTCATCGGCAATACGTACAACGTCTCCAACATTCAAGAGCAAAACGGCGGGAGGATTAACGAGAACAGCCTTTTTATACATACTCGAGAATTGACGTTCAATGTCATCTCTATCCGTCAATGCGTGACCCAAACTTCTATGGGGGGTATGATTATAACTCTGAACCATGTCGCGCAAGACGTTAATGTATTTTAAGGTATTCTTATGTGTGAGATATCTATATATCCGACCCTTAATAGTCCTTATGACTCTTTCAGCTATAGAGGATTTGATTTCTCTCAAATAAACGTTATATAATTTTATATTTTTACTATCTAAATATTCTCTGATGTGTTTGTTATAATATTCCCTACCCTCATCGCTATTCAAACGTGAAATTCCCGAAAATTCGGTAGATTCGATAACCTTCTTCAAAGCGCGACGCATAGTAACACCATCCTTCTTCTTTTTCAAGGGAACAATTTGTAGATATCTGGAAAACACGTCATAAAGACTAGCAAATATTTAAACCCATTATTATACCGAGCTAATTTGGACATATCAGCTAAATCGGTGCTCGCTATTACTCTCGGTTTGGGTGACATGATTTTTCTTCTGGGGAATTTTTTTCGAGTGACTTTATGCAGTGTGTAAGACTTTTGCCCACGTAAGAATTCTTTAACATTTTCACGAGTAATTTGGCTATTCAGATTTTTCGCTACTCTGAATAAAGTCCACCCCGCTGAAACTACCCACACCCCGTGCATCTCCGTACAAAGTTTTTAGCAGTTTTATCCGTTCTTTATCCGTATTGGTAAGCTATTTGATATTCTGTTTCACCCAGAATATTAGTTCGGAGCTGTAACAGTTCAGGTGTTGACGGAGCGAAGTCTACTAACAAATAACCGTAGCGGTTACGTGATAGGGCCTTTTGATATATGTCCGAAAAGGCTGAAGCTTTTTGAAGGCCGAATAATCTGCCAACCTAAAGTTTCAATTTGACTAAAATCACGATTTTTCATTTAGAATATAGTGTGAGCAATTTAAGCTTATACTTCTACTAAACTTGCCCGAATGAAACATATTCTGCGTTATGAATATAACTGAAATAGATGAATGACGTCCCGCTGTGAAGGCGTTAGTCACAAATTTATTATCACTAGCCTCGAGGAAGCAATCATCGATTATGAATAATAGACCTTTATTAACCTCCGTCTCCCCCTTTTCAGCGTAATCAAAGGGATTTAACATTTCTTTGGATACTTTAAATTTGGGACCTATTGAGGGATGCGTTTCGAGGGGGTGTTCAGATACCCCGCAATATAAAATGTATTGGAAACGCGTTTCATAGAGTTCAATGATTTTTTGACATAGGACGGACTTGCCACTGTTACTAAACCCCGCGATGATAATACGAGCGGGATTAGCGAATGGGTCTAACAACTGCCCAGGGAAGGGACCTGTCGCGGCCATGATGTTAGCGCGTTTAAGACTATAGTTGTGTACTTTACGTGCTCCTTTTTATATACAAGCCTTAATAATAATTAGGGTGAATGGAAGTTGACGGCAATAATATTTGTTTATTTTCCATAATGAAATACATACAGGTTTTTCCTACAATATAAAAATAGAACGTACAGTAAAAATGCAAACTGTAATAAAAAATACAATATAATAATTCAAAAATATAAAAAACTAACTGTGTAAATGATTATAATAATGAAAATACATTATATACAATATAATATATTAAATATCATGAATATAAGATAAAATATATAGTAAAATATACAAACTATGACACCCGGTCAAGGAGTGATACGACCCCGTTTAACTGGAGGAGAGGGTGAAAACCATTTCCCGTCGAGAAGTCAAAGGACGTCGAAGAGAGAGAGGAATTAACATTGTATATTTTACTATTCTCTCTTCGACGTTTTGAGCATCCTTTCAGCCCGTGGGAAATGATGTGATGGATGTAGGGTCGGAGGAATAGGAGGAGTAGGAATTCTCGAGGTGCTAGGAGCGGGAATATTTAAAATTGGAGAGATTGCCGCTACTACCGGCGCCACCACTACCCTCTCTAGCTCCTCCCCCTCCTCCCCCTCCCCCTCCCATCCCCCTCCCCCTCCCCCTCCTCCTCCTCCGCTATACCCTCCTCCACCCCAATGTCTGGATGTCCATACGCCAACGATTTATAAGGTGTCACATAATATCTCTTGTCCTCTAAAGGACAGAGAGATACCTTTCGCTGGCTCGTATGACACATCGTGCCTCCTACTCTTTGCAAATTGTGCACACGAGTATAAGTAATCTCATTCTTTTCGATTTTCTGGCACCTTTGTACACCTTTCAAGGTGTTACTACGACTAGTTTCCGTCAGATACGAATAAACTTTAGGTTTAACGCCGATGAATTCCCTCATGAGTTCAGCCCCCGTTTCAACCTCACTAACCCGAGTTTCCCCCTTACGTGACTCATCATACAAATTCGTGAGTTTTGGGGAAATTACTCAAATCCATGTAGGGTTTGAGCGCACCCTTCAGTTCCCGATGAGGTTATCAGTCACCAGGGAAAGATCAAGCTGTCAGTGTCGGTATAAAGGGGCTGAACTCGGTGTCCATACTGCTTTCGAGAACGTCGTAATAGAACCGATACATCATATCCTTCGCCATGTCTAGTATACTGAAACCGATATAAATCGGGGATTCAGCCATAACAGACTCTTTGCAATGGTTTACAATGTACCTGTCGTTACCCAGTTTTTCCAAAGACTTGTATGTGTGTTTGGACACATTCCTGAGGAGAGAGGCTTCACCGGTGGTGACGACAGTTCGGGTAGAATAATTCAATGAATTTTTAATAGTGACACCGAAAAGACCATTCATTATGATTTTGATGGTGTTCCTCTTGTCCGGATCGGTCTCTTTAGGTAGAAGTCAGGTAACGGGCGGGGTCTAGTCCGAAATGCACCATGGCAGCCTTCCTCCAAGCTAAATAAAAGTCGGCTAATAATCCCACATCCATTAACAAATACAAAATGGTGTAATCTAGAAGATTGGTGCAATTAGCGGCGTTCCAAACCTTGACCACGTGTGCATAGCCCCCGCTGGAAAGGGTTTCTCCCGTAAGTTCCGAATCGAAACACTCTCGAGAAGGGATGCCGGGCTTTCGCAGGATATTGAAACCCGTCACATAATCATAAGAGTAGTACTGTTTTACCCGTACCCAAAACTAAATCGAGACAATCCGAGAATACTGGGTTAACAAACTGACGTGCGATTTCGAGGGAACCTTTCTGTTTGATATGACTCGAGGCGAGACTAGAAAGGGTCCCCCTAATCACGTTGTTGCTATCCACGAATCTCAGATTGCCCAATCTGGCCGAATAAAATTTACTTCCCTCGCATTTCAGAATTTCAAAATCATGCTGAGCCCCCGCCTCTTTCAAGACCAGGGCGATGTCATATGACAAATTGTGTATGAACACTGTTAAAGTTGGCTCCTTAAATTGCATATTCAAATTACACTGTTGACACAGTGCACACACAAAGTTGTCCCGTGCCACAAAATGAGCGTGATGTCGCATTTTCGTGACTCCAGTCTTGAATTCGAACGTTACATCCTTCGCAATGAGTGCTCGCTTCAAACTTATGGTGGATTCAGGAGTCATATGTAAAGGATACGCACATATTCGTTCACGCAATAACGCCCAGTCCCGGTTCATGTTCTGCAAACAATCATCAACGCATTTCTCTCCGTGACTTAGTCTATGGGTACAATATTCCCCCGTTCTACCGGTCAACGATCACGTAGCAGTAAGCGAAAGCTTTCTGCCGAGACTATTCTCGGATCGTCTTCTCGGTCTTCGGTTGAATATTTATACGCCTCAAAATCCAGGAAAGCCATGTGCGAGATTGGCAGCAGAGCTTTAACTTTAGTAAACTGTTTAAATTGGCCGGGTTCTGGGTATTCGACAGTGGTTCGAGCAGTACAGGCCGTGTGTGTGCCTCACGGATGGTGGGACTATTAAACAAAGTCAAACAATTGGTAACACTGACCACCCGCGTGCTCAATCCCTGCCCCTGTTTGAATCCGTGTCGGAACTTCTTCACGAATGCCAACATATCCTTAATCAACGCGACGTGGTCGTCAGTGATTAATAACAACGTGACCAAATGAGGGCTTTGGGAGTTACCACCTTTCCTCGCCAGATGTACCGTCCAATGTTTTTTCCGGTTTCCCCATGACTAATTCACATAATTTATACAGATATATGTTGAGGTTATTCCCCTTTTCTAATGTTTTGAAAGAGTCATGGGTCAACAGCATATCTGGCGAGTGTTTGATATTAAAGTTGTCCCCTCCCCATCCTCCTCATTAAAGGACACGAGGGAGGTTGTTAATACGTGTGGGAGGGTTATCCCGGAGTACAAAAACATACGCTTCTAACGCTGTAAAAACGACACAGTTGTACCCGGACTGAATATTGATAACCTGATCACTACCGTGGACTCCCTTGGGATACACCTTGAAGTTATTAATATTCACTAACTCACGCCGCGTGATATGAAGTTCAACCCTATCCAGCGAGGTCATACACCAACCCGAACCCTCAGTACGGTTGAATCTCTCTTCCAAGTTATTAGCTATAAACTCAATAGCCTCCTCCAGGGAGTCATAGATCGAGTCAATCGTAGTGAGGGTGGGTGGAGTACCATACATAAAAAGACACTTTTTTCATTCATGTCGCCTAGCATCCTCACGCTGGTGATAACAACGCACAAGTATAGCATAGCCGAGCGAATACCTCTTTCAAGGAAGTTACTGTGCACATCTTCGCGTAATCGGGCTATGCTACTACTTAACTTCATTGCCACGTCAATGTGTGACCCTACTGCAGCGCATAATGAATGGTACTCACTACCTTATTACCCTCCGTTCTTTCCCACCTCGTGAGTGAAGATCCCCTTCTGGTTCCTACACCTCCACCAACGCGCGATGCTTCATTATTATTATTACTCCCCATCAAATCTTCATCTAAGGTAGGTCTTCAGCGAAGGGATCTGTAAAGATCATTTTAAATAAGCACCGGAGTGAACGTGTATTATAATAATAATAATAATAATAATAATAATAATAATAATAATAATAACTGCAAAAACCGCAATGATAATAATAATAATAATAATAATAATAATAATAATAATAATAATAATAATAATAATAATAATAATAATAATATTTTACCTGGATCGGAGGGTGGTGAGGATGATTCATCATGGCGGTTAGAGGCTTGGACATTTTCTTTAATGACGTGACAATCTGTGTGATAACAAATTCATGAATATGGTGTGACATACCATGAACGTGGAGGTTTTTATGTAACATATATTATAACCCGCCCATTGTTTAGTCATACAGTCGACATTCAAACATGTGTAGCGATCACATCATATACGTGAATAGCAATGCATGTATAGGTACATTTCCAGAAAATCGGGCGTGTAAATTTACCAATAGGTTAGCCGCCCCTATATCATTACCAAAAGGAGTGGAATATGAAGTGGGGCTAGTGGGAGTCATTCTCCCGAAATTATATTACGCTATTAAACCAGGAGACGTTGATTTTACTATTCAATTAAACGCAATCTATAACGAGTCAGATGGGAAACGCGTTTATACGTATATTTATAAGTCCATTTCGGGTTTGTTGGGTGGTGATATGAATGTCATGACTAGAGCGTTTAATACGGAAATTATTGAACAATTATCTGAATTTTACGGTGAGCATATTCGCGGAGCTATCCGCAGGGACGGTTTATTCTCATGGAATGATGACACGAAGAGAATGAGCATTCCACATATCGATGCAGGAGCGGCCAAAGTTGATATGATTGATTCAGTTACGATTAAACTCGGTGCTAAAGCAGCTAATATGTTTGGTTTCAGTGAAAAAGTCAGGTATTTAATATACAGTTCGGGTGCGTTGAGACCTCATCACGGTAGAAATATATTCCATCAAGGCGTTGAATACGTTTACCTGTATTCGGGTATCGTTCAACCTACCATCTTGGGTGATAAAATGGTTAATCTCTTAGACTGCTTCACGTTAGGATGTGCATGTGGTAAAGGTCCGCATAATGCCATTTATAAACCTTTAAATACCATTAACGTATTGGATTACATTACTATCGATGTCTCGGATCAGAACGGTGAAGAAATAATTGATCAGCCTTTTAACAGTTGTATACCTGAAAAAATCACATTGGCCATGATTGATATGGAAACATTTTCAGGTGATTACGCGACCAATAGTCTATATTTTCAATCTTTCGATTTAAATAATATACATATTACCGTTAATGGGAATACTGTATATAATATTCAATGTAGTTTCCCTAATACCATCATGCAATTATATCACGAGACGCAGAAAAGTATAGGGGGTGGCAGTGATAATCTGATCACTTATGATAGTTTTAAAAATGGTAGAGCTATTTACTGCTTTAATTTTGTGGTGGAAGATGTTGAAGATTCCATGCCAGTGGAAATTTCGGCAAACCTGCGAATATCGATCAGGCTGGGTATGGCTACCCCTACCCTAACCCTTGTTTTGCATTATTTTTACTTTTCGGGGATACCAAGGGTATTTTAACGGTGGATGCAGATAGGGTTTATTCAGTGTGATGTTAGGGGTTAAATGGAATGGATACAAAAGAAATTGAAATAAGTTTAAAAGGTTCACTCGGTGACCGGGTTAAATATTTGGTAGTGTTCGCTTCGGATGAAGTAGGATTATTGACATTGCCAGAAAATAGAATTAAACCTTTAGTTTTTATATCTATACTTATCTTTGTCTACTGATTATTAATATTGTTGGTCATTGGGTATGTTTTTACGTGGAAAAATCACCTAGAAATATAATCTTCTTTTTGATAGTTACGGTATAAATCCAAAAGTTTATTCGAATGACTTCTCTAATTTATATATGCGCATCCCGAATATAACCTCTATCGACTAATAAAAACAATACAACCTGATAAATCGTACAAGTGCGGTCTTTACGTTAGTTTTTTTGTTCATTGCGTGAGTCACCGAGGTGTGAATGCAGTATTAATCCTTAATACAAAATGTATTCTCACACTCGTTTGGGAGGTAATGATAAAATGGATAACGGGATATTATTTTAAATATTTGAAAAAGTTTAAATGTTCACATTGGAGGTCGGGGGTCAAACGTGCTATTACGTACAAGGAATGTCTCCGCATCTTGAACAACTAAGGTAAATGCATATTTTTCTTTGATTTTTATATTACTCCATTTACATTCTATTAAGGATATATTCTATATATGTATCATACACCTTGAATCACATAACTTTTTTTACTTATTTCAGGATGAGCTGTGAGAATCATTCACCCGTGAACGTCGGTGATAAACTGCTAAGACGTCTTAGTCGTTTCCTCTTAAACGTTTTTCAGCATATTCAGGTTAAAATAAGGATACACGTGAACGTTATATTGGGATGCGTGCTGAGACGGTCTGACAGCGATTAGTGTATTGAATTTGTAAACTGTCTTTATGTGGTCAATAAATCCTTATGAATAATTATATAAGTGTTTATCAGGTTATTATCTTAATTTTTACGGATATTGACGAACCCCTAAACTGCATGTCAACTCTAGTCGTGAACCAGCTATCAAGTTGAGTCTAAATCCTGATGGCTAACCTGATAAAAACGAACACGGAATCTATTACTTCTTTAAAATAATTCGTAATTTCTAATATTCTCTGTATTTTAACTTTCGTGTTCAACACAGTACTTAACGTCCAAATAAAACAGCAGTTTTAATTATACATCTTGCATGAAAATATTTTTATTTTGTTTTAAGTGAATAATAATCTTATAGCTTTACGAGTCTATAAAATGGGTCTAGATCGAATTATTTAGATATAATATGTAGGATATATATATAATTAAACTAAAATATATATATATATATATATATATATTATATATATATTATATACATCTAAACTGAAAAGATTATCAAGACCGAACTATTTCGAAGGAGGCTCCAATCACACCCCTGACCATTTCAGAGATGCAAATCCCCATCCAATCAGCACAAAATACGGGGCTAATCCTGCAATGAACCCTCATCAGGATAATAAATAAATCCTTGCCTGCAATAACTCATTCGGGGATTCTGATTTTAATGGATTTTTGAAGGAATATGAGAGAGGGACCCGAATTCCTCTTCTCCCCTCCCAGGGTGAGCGTGTGATTGGCTCCTTGGAGTCATGGGATGACATACATCGATTATCCGGAGGTTTTCTTCTTTTTTTTTTTTTGTCTCTGACGATTCATTAGTTGTCATTATTGATTGTCATTAGGCGCCTTCTGGAATATTATTAGTGGGGTTTTGTAATTCTTCGTAAGGGGAGGGAGTTCTGCATCTAATTGTGGATATTGGTTACTGATTGTTTATTCGGGAATAAAGTAGTGTGCACAGGTATTTATAGCACACACACACACACACACACACACACACACACACACACTATATATATATATATATATATATATATATATATATATATATATATATATAGTAGTGTGTGTGTGTGTGTGTGTGTGTGTGTGTGCTTATAAATACCTGTGCACAGTACTTTATTCCCGAATAAACAATCAGTAACCAATAGCACACACACACACACACACACACACCACACACACACACATATATATATATTATATATATATATTATATATCTATATATATATGTGGTGTGTGTGTGTGTGTGTGTGTGTGTGTGTGTGTGTGTGTGTGTGTGTGTGCTATAAATACCTGTGCACACTACTTTATTCCCGAATAAACAAATCAGTAACCAATATCCACAATTAGATGCAGAACTCCCTCCCCTTACGAAGAATTACAAAACCCCACTAATAATATTCCAGAAGGCGCCTAATGACAACCAATAATGACAACTAATGAATCGTCAGAGACAAAAAAAAAAAAGAAGAAAACCTCCGGATAATCGATGTATGTCATCCCATGACTCCA
>NC_061095.1:68349297-68370136 GCF_015104395.2 Macrobrachium nipponense
GAATAAATGCCATCTTTCTTGAGAATTCGCCTTAAAACCCCATTCGTCTGACAAGAAGAATATATCAGGTATTCACTGAGATGCGATGAAAACTGACCAAGACGGTAGTCCATGAATTGCTCTTCTTTCATTCATGAGGTGGGATTTGTGATGGGATATAAGGTCACAAAAAATAGTATTCAAATAAATTTTCGTAACCACCAAAATATTCAACTTTTTCGAATCTTCAGAAAATGTATTTAGACATAAAAGTCGTCCTGGCTCTGGACTGTGTACATAGAACTTAGACCAAGACCAAATGGAAAAATGTAAACCAAAATCAACATACTCCGACAACCAGAGTATGAATGAAGACCTCACTTCCGGGATCCTTCCCTTAGACCCAGTCTCTCTCTCTCTCTCTCTCTCTCTCTCTCTCTCTCTCTTCTACTTCTTCTTCTTCTTCTTCTTCTTCTTCTTCTTCTTCTTCTTAGATAAAAGGAAAAAGACGCTTGATCACTGACATCGAGAGAATGTGGAACTGAGGAGATTCGAAAGGATCGTTTATTATCTTCTTCTTCTTCTTCTTCTTCTCTCAATCGTCCATCAAAGGTCTATTTCTCTCTTTTATTATCCCGGGATTTTGTTTTCACCGGCTTCGTTTTGGGTGAAAACTCTTTCATGTTTCGTGGTTTTGATTTTTTTCTAATACGATTTCTGGACTTTGGAAATATAATGCAATGTTTTTTTGACAAGTGTTTCGTTTAAAGAATTGAGTCAGCATATAAGAAGTGGATATGGGTGAGTGAGGGGGCGACTGAATGAGGAAGCGAGTGAGGGAGTCAGTGATGAATAAGTGAGTGAGTGGGGCGGGGGAAGGGAATGGGTGAGTGAGATTTAAGTGAGCGAGGAAAAGAATGAATGACTGAGTGAGGGAATGAGTGAATGAGTGAGTGAGCGAGGAAGGGAATGAGTAAGAGAGAGGTGTGGAAGTGAGTGAGTGAGGGAGGGAATGAGTGAGTGAGTCAGTGAGTGAGTGAGTGAGAAATTCAGTCACAAATGTGTCTAGACATCGTCGATTGTACTAATTTAGAGCCAGGCAGTTTTCGTTCCACAACTATTCATCAACTTCGATATAACAAAGGTATAGCTCTCTCTCTCTCTCTCTCTCTCTCTCTCTCTCTCTCTCTCTCTCTCTCACTTTGCATAAAAACATAGACTTTTGCAAGTTGCTGATCTTGCAAATTTTCCTGGTCGCGCCAATCACCTTTTTCTCACTTCAGAAGAAACGCGAAGGCAACTGCTCAGAAGATGCTTTCGATCTCGTGCTTTTTAAACGATGCTTTTTATGTCTCAGAGAAGAAATTCATTTGCGTCTTGCAACTCTGCATTTCGAAAAGTATTGTTGCAATATTCTAAAATGAATATTGCATCTTTCGTCTATGTATTTCCGTAAATATTATTACATTCTTCAAAAGAATATTGCCAACTTTGTCTTTGCATTTCGAAAAGTATTGTTGCACTATTCGAAAAAGGAAATTGCCAATTTCGTCTATTTTGTTAAATAAAAGAGCATCAAGAAATGAGGAATCTGCAGACTCTTGTGAAGATGTTGTTTTTGTTTAAACTGACCTGTCAGCACGGGCTCTTGCTTACCGAGCAGCCCGTAAACTTGTGATCACATCCCAGATATAGTATAGTTAAAGATATCTAAAATTTAAAATACCAGCTTTATTTTAGACTAGATAAAACGCCAAAATAAAACCTCAGCGAAATTTCCTGAAGTCTTCAATTTTAAATACACAGTTGAGGTGTTTTATTCTTGTGCATCCTTACTCAATGCATACCTGTGCATCTGTGCTTGTGAGTTGTAAAGCAGACGAACTTTGGACAATGCAAAAATATTTTTCTTTAACTCTATGAATGATTAATACATAGTTCATCAGAAAACGAAATCTGTAAAGGAAATGAAAATATATTAAGCTCAGAAATGTGAAGTGAATAGAATGATATACATACGTATGTATGTATATTTGTATATTATTATTTTCCAAATAAGGTCTGTGGAATCTTTGGCCTCCGAGCAACTACACTGAAGCCATCTGGTGGGAGATTGCGTCATTTTTCCTTTATCTTTTCAGCAAAAGTAAAAAGTTGAAAATATTTCATTTGTGACCTTCTCAAGGTCATCGAAGTCTGAAGCATCTTCGCTAGCGATCTCATTATTACCTCTCTCTCTCTCTCTCTCTCTCTCTCTCTCTCTCTCTCTCTATCTCTCTCTCTCTCTCTCTGAAGAAGTTACTTTGAAAAGCAAATACGTTACAAAAGGTGATTATAGAAAATAATCTCAACTTGATAACTATTATACTATTTGAAAATAAGAATTGGCAATGGAAGAAAAACATAAAAAATTCTAATTATATATAAACACACTTATAAATTTTTTATAAGATTAGATTTTAGGTAATAAAAAAAATTTACTATAGGATTAGTTTTAACGATTCGTAAGAGGGAGAAGATAAAAAATATGCATGAACATAAAAGTCTAAAAGTCCCGAGTCATTAAAAAAATTAAATGGTGGTGACAATGAATCCAAGAACATTTTGAGTTTCAATAGCAAAATGAATAACTGAATATGGATTCTTCTCCTCTCTACTTCCCACCTTACTTCATTAAACCTTCAATTCTACTTGTTCTCTCTCTAGGCCAGTCAATAGAGGAGGAAAAAAGGCCGAATAAGGAAAAAATTCATGGAAAGGTGGAACAAGCTTCAAAATCTTTGTAATAGGGTACTTAATAACATATTAATTTTGCACCCCTCTACCGCCCAGGATTTGGCCGCCATCTTGAAAAAATGGCGGCGAAAAAGTTTTTTGCAAATATCTCGCTTAGGACTCAATGTAGCTGAAAGTTTACTGATACATAAAATAATCGTCATAATATTTCCTATAAAATCTCTTTTTTTTTTTTTTTTCATTTTTTTGCACCGTTTTGGTGCCAGGAGTACGATAATATTTGAATCTAATTTTTTCCTACCCTTTGCGCCTGAATAGCATGTGGTTATTTTTCTTGCATGCAATAATAAATAATGCTTCAAGTTTTTAAGCTAACTGTAGTTCTTTTGTTTCACGACTATGAAAACAGACCCATAGCCTATCAGTGATTGCTATATTATGGAAAAATGTCTTCACTAAAGAAATGCTTCATTAGTGAGACTCGAGAAGTTAAAGAAAAGTGTGTGCAGACATTGATAGACTACAGCGTTAAATGGAAAGATGGAAAACAATATCAATGAAAAGGCCTGAAAAGTGTGAAAGTCCATGAAAAATGTAGGAAGGTGTACTACACCAAAGCAAGGAGTGCTGAAGCTTTCCGGTCAAGACAGGAACCCTCTCAAGTGCCTACAACGTCTCGGAGAAGTCTAGTCCCAGATTTTGATTTTCTTAACGATTGTGTTTTTTGTGGAAAAGAAGCTTCATATGATTTTCTGAAAAAAAAAAAAAAAACAGCAAAAAACTTTCAAGTGAGCGTGAATCTCTTCATCGTGTAGAGACTCTTCATGTTCGGGACGCTATTTTGAAAGCGGGTGAAATGAGAAATGATGAGTGGGGCCAAACAGTATGTACTTGCATATTTAATGTAGTTGATTTAGTTGCTGCTGAGGCAAGGTACCATTCCTCCCAAGTATATCCTGGGATGAAACGTGGTCTTCCCAAAAGTGATACAGTTATAGAGGCAATGACACATGCTTTTAACTACCTGGAAGAAAATAGAGAAGAATGTCAATTTACTTTCAGTAAGATTTTTGAGGCATATGAGGGTGAGCTACCAACTGAAAAAACAATAAAGTCTGAACTGGAAGAAAGATATGGAGAAGATATTATTGTTCCAGTGAACAAAAACAGAAAGCCTGTGGTGTGTTTCTGCGACACAAGGAACAAAAACTTAATTTCATAAGGCTTTTGGTAAAACATGAAGAACTAAAGGATCTTGTTGCTGTCTTTAAAGAACCTTCTGCTGAATCTGCAAAGATTGCTGAAGCAGGAAAGAATTTCATTCTTCACTTATAAGGGCATAATGAATGTGAATCCTTTCTGATTTGAGATATCATTAAAAGTAAATTCACTTTGGCTTCTCTGCCTCCTACAGATGCAGCTGCTCGATTTCATTCTTACGTACATATCACCAAGTGCAGAAGTGGTTGGGAAATGACTTGTCTCCAACAAATTGGGGTTGGAATGCAACTACAAAAGGATTGGTTCCAGTCACTACAGATAAAGACCCAGCTCCACCAGACTTGCTCAACATTGTCTCATGCAAATGTGCTAAAGGTTGCATGACTGCCACCTGCAGCTGTAGAAAGGCAGGATTAAAATGTTCTGTGATATATCTTTCTTACAAGGGGTTGTCATGTTCAAACTCTGTCCTAATTGATGATGAAGAGGACTGTGACGATCCCCTTGATGCCACATTAGAAAACTCCTTGATGTCAGAGTCAGAGGGTGAAGAAACTCATGGAATAGAACAATCAGAATATATTATAGGAGGACCAGCGACCCATTCCTAATGAAAAGCAAATACAGTTAAAAAGAAAGTGAACAAACCTCCCTGGGGAGGCTGGTTCATAGCCACCCCGCAAGGGATTACGGTGTCAGGCAAGAGATAGATAGATAGATACATGCCAAGCTGTTATCTTATCTTACAACCATTCTACGAGAGAACCAAACTGCTTGTAATTACTTTCCTATGAAGAATAATGTAGTTCGCTATACTACCATTAGGAGAAATCCAATGCTATCCTGGAAATCAATACTTCTAATTGTGCAGCAAGAACTGGTAAAGCATTGTTTAAGTTGATACCTTCATAATTAGGGTGGATGGTTGGGTGCAAGGGTGGTAACTCTGCCAGTGAGCATTCACTGTCTGTCCTAAGCCAGAAACAAAAAGAGGAAGGACACCTTTGAGACAAATTTTGGAGATTGGGGGTAGGCAAAACAAGTCGCAAACTTTACGTAGGCTTAGCACGAAAACGGTGCGACATATCAAAAATATGCATAGAAGAGTAATTATAGGAAATTTAGCGTAAAGTATTTTATGTATCGACATACTTTCTAGTAAAGTGAGTCCCAAGCGAGATATTTGCAAAACACTGTTTTTCGCCGCCATTTTTCCAAGATGGCGGCCAAATCCGGGGCATTGGAGGGGTGCAAAATTTATACATTATTAAATACCCTATTACAAAGATAATGAAACTTGTTCCAGCTTTCCATGAATTTTCTCCTTATTCAATCCCCTATTGACTGGCCTATATGATTCACCCCCTTTCTAGAGTTGCCAAGTGTGGCATTAGTGAGCAATATATGTCCGAAGATTTAAGAAATCTGTATCTTCACTATTCTTGTCGACTGTACAATAAAAGGAATGAAAGGGGCTGCAGCTATGGGCCATAGGGATGCTACAAATAACCTCAAGTAATGCCTACAGTGCACCACGTCGGGTGCACTGACGGCACTACCCTCCAAAGGCGACATGGAACAATAGCTTGATATTGATATATGTATCTAAAAGATAAAAACAATGAAAGTCTAAATGTTCTAAAGGAACGGAAAATAACGAAAAGAAACTCATGACTTCCCTGCAAATATTTTCCTCACAAAACTAAAACCTCCTTTTCCCAGGAGGTCCTTTCTGGTGCAACACCAAAACTTGTTCTAACCTCCCCGAAGAAGAATCTTATCGACGCTGCTCCAAAAATGATCGGGAAAAGTCTTCATAAAAGTTAAAGCGAAAAATCTCCTGAAAAGAGACACCAACAAGATCGTTCTTCGCTTCAGAAAGAATTTGACAGTTTTTTTTTATTATTTACTTTCGTGAGAAAGTTCGTACCACAAGTTGCAGGCATTAGGAAGCTGAGAGGGTCTAGGAAAAATATTGAGGGCTTAATTTCCCATCAGAACCTTCTATTTCATTTATGATATATTTCTTGGAAAATAGTAGAGGTGGTTCAGATTCTACAGCGTACAAATCGTTACTATTCGGATACGGCAAGCTCTCTTCAATTCGATCTCTTCATTGTAAAACCAAATATATAAACTAATCGATTATAGATGTATTTATTAAAATCCCATGCTGTATTATTTCGTAATTAAGAAACATATAAACACCAACATCGTGACTCCCAAACCCTCAAAGGAAGGAAACGGGTGAAGATTTTTGAAAGCTCTCCCGCAAAAGCTTCTTAAAATATAAAGCAATATCTCCCCAAAAATAGGTATAGTTGCTCAAACAAGATTATAATACGAAGGTATCTTCTAAGATACAAAAGAGAAAACCTCTTATGATTTAAATCATTCAGTGGGACGAGAGTAGATTATTTAGAAAATCTTGATCGGTCGCTTTTCATTATTCATTTCTTATTCATCTGAAGGAGGTCTCTGGGGGAATATTATGCCTTCTTTAATGGATGCTGATCGGGGCTAGGAATAAAAAATGGATGCTATGATTTTCTCAGTGGTATTTAGTATAAAGCGAAGGAGTCGGTGTAATAAACTCTTTTAACTCTTGAAGAATATCAGATTCATGATGAATGAAAATACACACGCACATACAAAAACACGCACCACACACACATATAATATAAATCATATATATATATATATATATATATATATATATATGTATATATATATATATATATATATATATATATATATAACACAATGGAACCTATAAAAGATTGTAAAGACTAGCATTTACTACGTATATTCATAGGAAACTCAACACAGGGGCATCTATAACATACCCACAACATGTTATGACGAAGCAAAAGGAGAAAGGAATAAAAGATAATGAAGGGAATAAAAGACGAAAGGAATAACGGTGGTTATCCGACGGTAATTTGGAGTCGGGCTTATTCCAAGGACCAGCAATAAACAGCGAAATATCCCCAATAAAGGAACAACAACGAAGAGAAAGAATTCATGATCACCTTTCCATTCTCTGACCAACTTCAGTGCTGAGATTATTCTACCTCCGGACTGTTCTTTATGAGGATGAGGTTTCAGACTTTTCTCTTGATTGAGGTGTGTGGCAAGAATCTGATTGAGAAAAGGAGCTTTGGAGAAATAAATATATAATAAGTTTAGACATTATGAAATTAAACCGATGAAGTCTACAGAGGGGCAATGGATATGGTTAAAAGTTACGAGACAAACAAGATGTACGTTTATTGCTATGCACTCAGCATAAATGTTGGAGAGTGACAGGTTTGCTATGAAAGTAGGTGTGAGACAAATAAAAGAGACAAGCTTTATGCTTAAATTCACTCCTGATAAAATCTTATAACAAAATCGATAGAGGCAATAAAGATGGTGTTAAGCGTGTATGGCATTGAAGATAAAATGCAAATGTGGTTAAAAGTTATGTAACGAGCAAAGTGAGTGTTAGAACATGAAGACGGGATAGTGACTGGTTTGCTGTAAAGTGTTTCCATGATTGCCCAATGTCTCTATGAATAGAGAAACGCAACAGACCAAGGATATAGATCCAAAGGTGGGGATATGTTACTGAATGATGGATGGACTGTGGAATGACTGATGTTTGCAGGTGATACACGACTGATTGGGGACAGTGAAGAGAAATTGCAGAATCCGGTGGGAGTCTGACAGGTTCTGCTGCTGCTGGAGGAGTGAGAGTTACATTCTGAGGGTAAATGGAAATTAGGACTGTGGATATATAATACGTATATACACACTGAGAGAATAAATGAATATGATTAAAACGTGATTAATATCAAAATCCATGTAATGAGACAGACCTCCAATTCAATGAGAATTCCCAGGGCTCACACAAGATTTATATATAAATGCTCCCAATTTTTTTCTGGTCGAAATGGTTTTCAAACTGTGAGGAAATTCTTCTCTAGCATAAAATATATAATTTATTCCGACATATTGGGAATCGCTTGGAATATCACCAGGGAATAATTATATAATCATTATTCCTGGCCACGTCATGATGGATAGCCCTGGAAATATTCATATTATATGCCTTTCTTGCCCTCAATAGCATGTGAGTAAGTGGTAATTTCGTGCATGGATATACATATATACATATATAGATACATACATACAACCACACACACATATACTTATATATACGAATGAAATCCTGACCAAAGAAAAAGTTAGCATAATTGTTTATGAAGTTAGATCGTGTCTTTCTATTGAACTAACGCAGTCAGGGGAGTCAGAGCAGAACAGAATAGCAAAAAGAGAACACCGCTTGAATAACATCATCCCATGAACACTTACTTTTGTTGAACTCTTTTTCAGTATTTAGTAGCTAAAAGAATCTGTGTTCTCTCTAGTCTCTAGTGATGCTTTGGTCGAGAGGCTATTTGTTAGATCAGCGATTTCAATGTTCAGTCTGATCAATGACTGAATTATATATATATATATATATATATATATATATATATATATATATATCTATATATATATATATATATAGATATATATATATATATATATATATATATATATATATATTAGTATATATATATATATATATATATATGAGTATATAGTATATATATATATATATATATATATATATATATATATATATATATATATGTATATATATTATATATATATATATATATATATATATATATATATATATATATATATATATATATATATATACATATAAAGATCCGTTATTTAAATTTCAATCATCATTTTGAAACATGATGCCTTCGTATCGTAGAATGTTTCCAAAACTATTTTTATTACCTGTTCAAAATGATTTCATTTAAAACAAAATCATGAAATATAGAAACAAGAGAAATGGGTTTGTTAATCGAGGAAAAAAAAACATCCCTGATAACGGCTGACAAAAAGAAAATCAACTAATTGTTCAAAATACTTGATAATGTATTTAAGCCTTCATTCATCGAGCCTTTGTACTGAAATGTAATAATTGATTATAATTATTTAATCAGAATTGATGTACAAATGTATTTATTATTATATTCAAATAGCAGTGAGCAAAGTCCCGCTGTCACTACATTATGACTGTGTTGAGAACTGATGCATTTATGAATATATACATGATTCATATAGCCAAAGCCAGTTGTCACAGAATTCTGGACCATTCGCCATTTATATGAATGAATAACATTTTAATGAATGGGTTAACATTATTATGAATGACTTAACATTTCACATTATTGGCGTCCGGTTGTTTGTGTTGGGGGAAAATATGGTTGAATGAATGTTTCAGTAATTAGATTGACTCCAATACAATACGATATCGAATGTGATGACATGATTATAATGGTATATAAATCAATTCCGATAAAAGAGCGATACTTGTTAGTATCATTTGAGGAACAAAGGACGAACTTATATTATCGAATATATTATTATTGTAATGATTCACAAGCACACAAACATACACTAGGTACGACCTTGAACATAAGGAGAATGTCACAGAGAAACAGTGAGAGAGAGAGATAGAGAGCGTTTAAAGTTTAACGAGCGAGGCACTATTGGCACGTCCCTGAGTGCAGAGAAAAAGCGAACTTTTCCCAGGCGAAAGTGACGAGGTTCCTTTCCCCAGGCTTTAAGTCTCATTTGGTGAGAAACTTTTCTGCAGCTCCGAGAGAGAGAGAGAGAGAGGTGGGGGCAATTTTGACAAAGGAGGTCCTGGTGTAAATGTCACTTCGAAGGAGGGAGACTGGATGGATGGGTGTTCTTCGGTCTCCCCCTTATGCCCTGATCCTTGACCTTGCTTTTACCTTGACCTTGCCCCTCACCCTACCCTTAACCTTGCCTATACCCTTACCCATGCCCTCACCTTTGCCCTGACCCCTACCTATGTTCTAGGTTCTTGCCTCACTCTGCCCTTACCTTTATGTCTGCCTTCACGGGATTCTTGTCAATGTCCCCCCTGGAAAATGCCGATGGGACCGCGATCGATGTTTTCCCTGAGAAATTAATTACATTTCCTTTCCAACTCCACTTAAATTACATTGAAATTGCATGAATATATTTAAGCCTATTTGTGATAGCAGCTCCCAGGTATTTCTGACGCAGCATCAACCAGAATTCCCTTCTTAGATTAAGGGATTTATGACAGCGAGGGAAATGCCAATGGTAATATGCATTGCAAGAAAATATTAAATATCAATTCATGTTTCCTGTTCATCAATTATGGACAAATCTCTTGAATATTCATCAAAAGAGAATAATTTTGAATTATTTCAAGGCGTCAGATTTATTCATTAAGGAATAAGTGGAAACACAGTTAATGTCACTAAGAAGTTATTGACAGATTATGGGTTGCTGATTGACTAATTAACTTTAACATTTACATCAGGAGAAAGAGAAGGGATTGAATTAATTGGTAATTAAGGTAATTTGTTCATTCAACCTTTAAAATGTAACTGAGGGTTATATTTAACATAGTATAATAAATGAATAAGAACCCATTGTCTTGTTTGTCCCACAGAACTTGAAGTTATTTGCTTCCCAGATGTCCTGAAACCTTTCTGAACTTTTACGAAGTTCATAATCTGTCTATCTACTAGAGAGAGAGAGAGAGAGAGAGAGAGAGAGAGAGAGAGAGAGAGAGAGAGAGAGATATCCTGTTCGCTGCATCTATGATGAACTGTATATCGATTATTTTTCTCCCTTCTTGTGGTATTATATATCAGTCTCATATTTCGCATCAACGGATAGTTTTGAATCGCAGCAGAAAGAGACAGAGTCAGCGGTAGTTTATAAGAAAAGAAAAGAGAGAAGGAAATATGCTCTACATCTCCATTCCTCATTTCATAAAGAAAAATAAACTCTTCTTTTACAATTCACACTCAAAGCCCATATTTACATTTTCGACGCTATCTTTTGAATTATGCATAAAATATTCCCCAGATTATCTCTAACACGGATTTTCATTAGCCAAGAATATATGTATTTAAAAAAAAGCGAGTGCTTTGCAATATATCCTGTTTACAAACTCGTTCACAGGAGGCAGAGATCAAAGACTGGTCTCCAACTAATATAACTTAATTTATTTGCTTATTCATTAATTCATTTGTTTATCTAATTATTCGTTTATCTATATTATCCATCGATCCGCTCCAGTATAAAGTCTAACTTACATAATCTTTGACTTTCATTTATTGTTAGATTTATTTCCAAAACATAAAATTACACTTCCAACTGAACAGGAATACCAATGAGATAGGTTGTCCGGAAATAATTGTTCTAATATCCTGTTATATTTTCTGAGTCGTGTTTAAGCAGCCTTCGCAGATTACAGGATTATGAACTTTTCTTATTCATTTTCCTCATCAGCAATGTCAGGGGCTAGAGGGACATGATGTGAATACGTCTAAGATGAAGAAGGGAGTGTTTGTCTCCCCTCATTACACACCCCCACCCCCGAACCCCTACTCCGCCTTTCTGTTAGAGTTCATAACTACTGTTTGCTTTTAATGAATTGTTTATCCCTCGAGTCTCAGGTAAACTGGGCGTAGTTAGGACACGTGATTATTCACACACAGAACGATTTCAAGTTATTTTTGTATTAATTTCTTATGTAGATATGTTCATTGCTAATCTAGATTACAGTTTCGGTGTTCAAGTACTGGTGTATCATTTGAGCAAGATTCCTTTCCACTTGCGTCTCTCGTCCAATATTTGCTGTTGTCGAATGTAAATGCAGGAATTAAAATGGTCTCCTGTTCTCCATCAGGAAGAGATATTGTGCTTCGTTTCTCCGAGTGAGAAACGTAACTGAATTGAGAATCGAGTTCCTGAAAGATGGAACGTGGAATTCTGAAAGCTTTCTCATACTGTATGAGACTCAAATTCTCCCTCGCTCCCCAGAAGATTAATTATACGGATATTAAAACAATTTTCTGTTTTACATGCTAATGTTACTCTATGAATGATGAAAGAAATTTGATATAAAAATAAGATTCTTATAACCATAAATGCTGGAATTACAACTAAATTTATCCAAATATCATTTGTAGAATGTCTTGGCAGTTGAAGACAGCAATAGAGAAGCAATTAATTATTCACAGGCCAATTTCCTGCCTCTTCATCTCCCGAGTAAAAGGAGATTCCTTTCGCAATAAGAGAGGAGATAAAAGTGTTTCCTAAAAGGGTGATAAGGGACTATTCATGAGGTAGTTAGCGGAAAGCGACGCTGTTTTGTTCTCGTTTACTCTTCTTCTTCCGTATTTCGTCGTTTAAGGAATCGAGACTTCGGACTATTACCATTCTCTCTCCTCTCTCTCTCTCTCTCTCTCTCTCTCTCTCTCTCTCTGTATGTGTGTGCGAGTGTCTTTTGGAACGATTTCATAATTATACATACATACGATGAAACACTTCATGATATGCATTTAAAGTCAACCAAAAATTCTAAAAATAAAAATTCCAGCGACTAAAGATGAATGAAATAGGTAAAGAAAAAACTTTCGATCCACATCTCGATTGATGTCCGGATCACGATCCAATTTTGATGGATCAGAAATGACCCAAATGTCACTGAAATGAATGAAAACTAGATCCTGGATAATTGTCTGGAAGAGAAGTAGCATTCGAAGCCGTCTTAAAATGATTTTTTGTATTCCTCGACTCCCAAAGGACCTCATAGGTTTAAAGGTTTAATGTTTTGATGGTTTGACGGACTGTTGGTTCAAAGGTCACTCATGAGTCGTCATTGCCCTGGCTTACATTGTCCTATGACCGAACATTTACAGCACCTCGCAGACCCTCTATTTCCCCTTTTCCAGAACCCTCATAAAAAGTCCTTAGGACCCCTTCAGGAGAGACTAGGCTCAGCCCTCCCTTCTCTATTCCTCTCAGGACTTGGGGATGGGACATCAGGAACTCGTGAATCATCCACTTTTAGCAGTGTCCTTCCTCGACGACTTCCCCCACTTAGAGGGCGAATTTTGCATAGGTACAATCAAAAAAAAAAAAAAAAAAAAAAAGTTTCTCTACTTTTTTCTGTCATAGGTATTCAGTTCTCTCTCTCTCTCTCTCTCTCTCTCTCTCTCTCTCTCTCTCTCTCTCTCTCTCTCTCTCTCTCTCTCTCTCTCTCTCTCTAATCGAGTATTGAATTCTTTACGTTATTCTTCATTTTTCTTTCTTTTTCTTTTTCTTTACTTTACTGTTATATTCATTTGGTGCGTTGTTCGTTATTGTTGAATTTACTACAGAATATTTCAAATCCTTCCCCATCAATCATATATAATTTATACGTGTATATCAATACTTCTTCAGTTCCACTTACAACATGACGTCCTGAGGGAGGGAGGCTGTTCAAAGCACAGTCACGATTCCATAGCATCTCATCTATCATAGGCATTACGAATCTCTCTTCCACCAACGAACGCAGGTAAAGCCATTTACAGAAATAAGTTACGATTCAAAGGTTCTGTCTGCAGTGTCCGGATAATGACGAATTGTGGTTTCAGAATAAGATGTTTATTTCTCCAATGTCAGATAATGACGGCTTGAAGTATCATATTGATAAGAATTAACTAAGACGTTTAGTTAAGCAGAGAAAAATTCGTTTCTCGAATAAATATTTTATAATTAGCAATCTTTTTTTTCTGTTGTTCCTCGTACCATTCTATCCCTCAGAAGGAAGATTTATTACCCAACAATTTTTATACCAATTTCTTTTAAGTTTCTTTCCAAAGAAAAACAAAAACAGATGAAGCGAACTTTGCCACCAAAGGATGCTTTCTATGTAGAAGCGCCTTTTGTCTTTCTTTGTCCATCATCGCTACAAACAAATTAAAAGGGACAAACAACAACATTAAAGAACAAAGGACACAGGGGTTCTTTGAGTCTCTGTTCTGATGCAGAGGAATTAAAGTGATTTCTCTAATCCTCTCACGTGAAGGTAAATTGTCCTTTTGTCTTTGTTTCTTATTGTGTATTATTTCTTATTTCCTCTTCTCTCTCTCTCTCTCTCTCTCTGCGTGTGTGTGTGTGTGTGTGCGTGTGTGTGTGTGTCAAAGTATTTAAGCACGCTATCCTAGATATCACCACTAATTACTCGAAATAGAATAATATACTTTCCACCTATAACAATATTTCCCATGAAATCTCCTACCCATCCCCCCCACCCCCCAAAAAAGGTCCATTATTCACAATGTACCACATAACTTCTCATTATTATTCAGATTCAAGCGGGTCTGCTCTTCATTAATCGCGAACGAGTGAGTTTCAGTAAATTCAGTTTGGAAACTCCGAGTGATGAAAAATGAATAACTGCATTCGAGGAGACTAATTATAATTTGTTAATATCATCACCAGTGCTACAGAATCACTTAAGTGGTCTCACTTGTGTTTTTGTGGATCTGTTCTTCGGTGGGGACTGGGTTCTTTGTCATGTTAGAATAGGAGTTCCATTCCAGGAGTTTTATCTTGGCCACAAATAAAATCTGGAATAGTCTGCCTAGTGTTATTGTGGAATCCTCTGATCTCCAAATGTTTAAGAAATGAGCTAATTTGTTCCTGCTCTCTGATGCTGCAGCTGCTGACGTCTCCTGAATTTCTGTTGTATCGGCTTTATTTTCGATTCTTTCTCATTTATTGGTATTTTACCTTTTACTGTAACTTCTTTCTCCCTCTGTGGGCTGATTTCCCTTTGGATCCTTCATTGGTTTATTATAGCATGTTGACTTTCCAGTTCACAAGGGTTTTCAGTTGGAGGTCTAAAGAAAGATCGAAAGAATATAACTTGTTCTATTATAAAACCAGAGTAGCCGGGTGTAGTTAACGAATCAGTTGATAGAATTCTGGACAGAGACTATACCAGTCAAATATTGTAATCTCCTGTTCGATTCGAAAGCCTTTGCCAAGTTCCTGCCTATTTCGGTCTGACAGACCTCTGCGAAACAGATGATATCTATAGCTTTGTAATTTGCAAATTGATGTTTGTTCACGAAGGTTAAGAGAATTTGGTAATTATATTTTATTAATGCAAATCCTGTAAATCCCAAGATATTTGTTGCCTGAGTGTTGTTATTATCATCATCATCATTATCATTATTATTATTATTATTATTATTATTATTATTATTATTATTATTATTATTATTATTATTATTATTATTATTATTATTATTATTATTATTATTCCAAACATCGAATTCACAGATAAAAAGATAGCAAAGAGTCCATAAATTTTGTCTCTGAAATATTTCCTTCTGAATCTGCCTGCAAAAGATTCAATAGATCGAGAAGGAATAAGATGCTGCTCTGGGAGTCTTCGAGATGACGACATCTCAGCTCCAGATAAAATTGAAGGTCAACTGCATCAATATGCAAATATCGACGATGCTCAACATATCAGAAGGATTGAGGATGTTTGTACAATGTGGATTGAGTTTCTGATGCCTTCATCTTTACGTGGAAGTATCAGGATTGTGTATGATAGGAGATGACTCAATAGATAAACAAATTATAATAATAAATAAATAAACGAATGGACAAGAGATAAATGAATAACTAACTTATTAATTAGATAAATAACTGAAGCAAACAAGCAAAGTAAGCAAAGAAGAGGGAACCGAGCAATGCAAGCAAACAATCAAAGTAGACAAACAAAGCAGGCAAGCAAAGCAAACAAAGTAAGCTAGCGAACAAGCCAAGCAAAACAAGCAAGCAAGCACGCAAAGCATGCAAAGCATGCAAAGCAGGAAAACAAGCAAATAAAGCTAGCAAAGCAAGCAAAGTAAGAATGCAAGGCAAAACAATTAAGCAAGCAATCAAGGAATCACAGCAAACAATCAAGCAAGGTAGCAAAGCAAGCAAACAAGCCAACAAACAACCAAATATATCAAGCTAGTAAGCAAGCAAGCAAGCAAGCAACCACACAAATCTGTCGAGCAAGAAAATCTATAAAGCAAGAAAGCAAGTCCTTTCTCCCAACCAAAACCAGTAGAGATGAGAGTTGAATAACAGAGGTACAACTCCGAAATGCCTTTCCAAGATGAAGTTTCAGCCGAAGAGATTCATGAGGGTCATTCCCTCCATGAATCTGCAAATTGCACCGATTCCCTTCATGAGCCTCCTACAGCAGAGAGCTGGGCATCGAGAATTCGAAACAGTATTGTTTATGTCTATTCAGGGACAGGAAAACAGGAAATAAAAACGAGGAAATTCGCGTTTGCAACGTTATTGATCACACGCGTGATATGAAGGTGCAGTTTGAAATTATTGCCCAAAACTTACATGTAATTAGAGCATTCATTAGCAAAAATTAAGATATTTCACTTGTTTTCGAAACTCATAAGCGAAGGTACAATGTATTGCTGCCCTAATACAAATCGCCTTGTATTTCATAATTATCTTATATCTTTTTTATCTGGGCATTAATTCCTTTTTCGGTAAGTAATCTCTTTCTGTATTTCTTATTACCTTCTGCTACTTCTTCCCAATAAACATTATAATATTCTTTTGAAGTTTGGATTTCAAGTCGGTGGCCCCTTTGGTGGGCTTCTTGTTCCATGTGAATAGCGGTTCATTTTCTAAATAATAATAATGATAATAATTAGCAGTGATTCAGATATTCATTAATCGCTCTCTAAACTCATATGTGGAAAGAGATTATTATTATTATTATTATCCAGGAGATAAATCCTTTTCAAACTGAACACCGAGCCCACCAGAGGCGCCATTGAATTGAAATTAAGGAAGCTTCCAAGGAATATTATGGTGTTCAGTTGGTCAGGCCATGTTTATGTGCGTGTTTTCTGGGCCTTCCAAATGTATATAATATAATTAAATTGTTGCTCAGAATTCTTTTAGACTAAATAATCCCACTCCCAAGATTTTCCGGATTGCTAAGTCGTGTTTGAGGGCAAATTCAATAATTGCAGAAACGAAGCCCAATAACGTGTTGCTTATGGAGGGCGAGGGACCTGTTTGTATATTCCTCATACATTCCATAAATGTCAATTAAATGCTTCGGAATAAATTTATGTAAATGGCGTTACCTGCGTTCTCTTGGGGAGGAGAGATTCCGGAAGCCTATGATAAATGAGATGCTATGGAATCGTGACTGTGCTTGGAACAGCCTCCCTCCCTCAGGACGTCGGGTTGTAACTAGAACTGAAGAAATGTTGATATACACGTATAATTTATATATAATTGGTATTGATGGAGAATGATTTAAAATATTCTGCAGTAAATTCAACAATAACGAACAAAGCACCAAATCAATATAACAGTTAAAAAAGGAAAATAAGAATAAAGTAAAATGAGGAATACTGTAAGGAATTGAAGGCTCGATTAGAGAGAGAGAGAGAGAGAGAGAGAGAGAGAGAGACGAGAGAGAGAGAGAGATGTTTTTAGTCCTAATTCTCGATTTCGTAACCGACAAAATAAGCAATAAGAAGTATAAACGAGAAAAAAAAGCGTCGCTTTTCGCTAACTCCCTCATAAGTCCTCCTTTATCACCCTTTTAGGAAACACTTTTATCTCCTCCCTTATTGCGAAAGGAACCTCCTTTTACTCGGGAGATAAAGAGGCAGAAAATTACCTTTTGAATAGATAATTGCTTCCATTTTGCTGTTTCCAACTGCTAATACATTTTGCCCAATGATGTTTGGTTAAGTTCCGTTCTAATTCCAGCATTTACGCCTATAAGAATTTGATTCTCATATAATAAATCACTTTCAGTATTCATTGAGTATCATCATCAAACAAAATACGTTAGAATAAGATTCACTAAGTGACTATTGACTAGTGTAACTTAACTGTCAAAGTGACTATTGAATAATATTCTCAGTAATATGTTAATGCTCTCCTACTAACGGAAAATTGGGTTTGAATTTCAGTAAGATTCAAATACTGACTTTTTCGGGTACGTGCCATTGGTGCCTCGCTCGTTAAACTTTCAACTCTCTCTCTCTCTCTCTCTCTCTCTCTCTCTCTCTGAGCTGCAGAAATGTTTCCCAGTGAAAAAAATTTATTGCCTAAGGGAAAGAGGCCTTGTCACCTTCGCCTTGGGAAAGTTCGCTTTTTCTCTGCACTCAGGGACGTGCCGATAGTGTCTCGCTCGTTAAACTTCAAATGCTCTCTCTCTCTCTCTCTCTCTCTCTCTCTCTCTCTCTCTCTCTCTCTCTCTCTCTCTCGAATTATTTATTTTTCTGTTAACTGTTTCACTGTGACCTCCTTATGCTCAAGGTCGTGCCTAGTGTATGTTTGTGTGTTTGTGAATCGTTACAATAATAATATATTCAATAATATACGTTCGTCCTTTGTTGCTGAAATGATAATAACTGTTAACGCTCTTTTGTCAGAATTGATTTATATACCATTGTAATCATGTCATAACATCAGACATCGTATGGCAATAGAGTCAATTCAAATAATGAAACCTTCACGCAACCGTATATTTTCCCCCCAACACAAAAAACCGAACGCCAATAATGTGAAATGTTAATTCATTCATAAAAATGTTATTAATTCATATAAAAGGCGAATGTACAGAAATATATGACAACTGACATCACAAATCATTTCGTTCTGACATTTGATGTAATTATGGGAGTTCTACCAAAATATCGTTTCATTTACGGGGTTAGCGCCGTCTGAACACCTCATGCGGTGTGCTGTATGCATTACTTAAGGTTCTTTGTAGTGTCCGTTCCATGTGCCCTAGGTGTAACCCTTTTCATTCCTTTTCCTATACCTCCTTTCTTATTCGTTTTCTTCCGTCTTACTTTCCTTAATCTTCTCCTAACTATTGATTCATAGTAACCAAAAGGTTTTCCTCCTGTTACACCTTTCAACCTTCCTACTCTCAGTTTCCCTTTCAGTGCTGAATGACCTCACAGGTCCCACCGCTTGGCTTTTGTCATAAATTCTATATTCCAGTTCCACTCACCGAACGGGTCTTTGAAATTCCTTTATTTTTTTCTTTCTCCTTTTTTGCCCAAATTTATTTTCTGGTCCAATTTCCACAGCAGATGAGTTAAAGAAAATAAATTTTTTCCTAAAATTCCCAAATGAAGGTTTTCTCGAACAAAAAAAATATGTCAGTTTGCTGCTCAGCTGACAACACAAAGACTTACTGAAAGAGGAAATCAGAATCATGTGGTGATCTAAAAACACGGGGGAAAGGAAAGAATTCGCAAGGCTTAAGAACAAATGGGAAAAGAAGAATTATCATGATAAATATAGCAGCTTTCTCAATGATAATAATATAATACACAGAAATATCATTATTTATTGAAATATTAACTTATGGGGCATCAAATAAATCAAGGTTTCAGAAGAGATCAGATTATTTCCTGAGGTGAATTGTTATCAGCCAGAATTATTACTTGTCACTGGGATATCGGTTAATTGATTGGTTAATATTCTCTCTCTGTTTCCCTTTCTGTCGCTTCTAAACATTTCAACTTAATGAAGATTGCTAATCAAGTTAATGAGTTTTAGTGTTACTGATAACAATGATGATAACAATAATAATCCAACTCGAATATACTCTTAAGATTATCTTCAATAATTGCTTCATGAATTGTATGTCACTAGCAGAAAAAATACTGCGATATTTTTCCTTGAGTAATTACATTTCCTTCCCCGATGTATTTACGTTATATGCATATATTTCCATATGTTCATCATCGCTTTTCCCAGGTATTTCTGACGCATCACGAAGCAGAATTTCATTTCCATTCGTCGTCAGATTTATAACCAAAATTTATGACCAAAACATTTACTTTCACTTTGAACTGAACCGGAAGGAGGCTGATGGGGAATGGTACTGCATTCCATTATGGTATTTATGGGGGCAAGGAAAATGGTAGCGGTAACATTCACGGTAGGAAAATGGAAAATGTTATTTCCTACTTTGTTAACAATGAAAAACAGGCCACTCTGGAATATTTAGATGGGAATTGTGCTGAAATATTTCAAGGCATCAGAGTTCATGAAGAAATATGTGGAAACACAAATGATGTTCACGAGAAACTGTTAATAGATTGTGGGTTGAGAGAGAGAGAGAGAGAGAGAGAGAGAGAGAGAGAGAGAGAGAGAGAGAGAGAGAGAAATTCTGTTCACCTCGTCTATGATGAACTGTATCTGTATATTCTCCTTCGACCCTCGTGAGGTTTGGAAATGGCTAATATATCTTAATATTATATTCGTTTCATATTAAATATTATATATCACTTCCACATTTCGGATCAATGGATAGTTATAAATGGAGAGAGAAAGAGAGAGACAGAGGCAAAAGGATTTTACAGGAAAAGAAAAGAGTAAAATATATTATTCATCTCCATTCCACTTAAAATAAAGAAAAAAAAATTTAGATTAGATTTTTCTTTAATCTTTCCTATCAAAGCCCTGATATACATTTTAGAGAAGTAAATCTTGTAAATTATGAATTTAAGACTCTCAAGAGATGATCCCTAAGTTGACTTTCATCACCTTTGGACTTCAAAGGTCCTTTGACTGGGGAACACAAGAGAGACTGACTTGTAGGACATCCTGTTTACTAAGTCCTTCTCAGGAGAGATTTCAAAGGTTGGTTTTAAGTCTCAGGTCGGAAATCACATCAGGAGTCGGTTAAGGAGTGAAAATATATCAAAGGATTTGAAGGTGATTATAACCCACCCCATCTCTCTCTCTCTCTCTCTCTCTCTCTCTGCTCTCTCTCTCTCTCTCTCTCTCTCTCACTGTGAATGCATAATCTTATATGTAAAGGAAGTTCTTATCTGGGTAGTCTGGTTGTCACAGTCAATGTCAAGAAGCCAGAAAATATGCAGTGGTATTTTTTGAAGTCCAGGAAACTGAATAAAAGTTTCTC
>NC_061095.1:68370636-68393136 GCF_015104395.2 Macrobrachium nipponense
GCCATGTGTGTGGTATCATGTCGAAGGCTTTCTTAAATTCTATCCATGCTATGCTTAGGTTGGTTTTCCTTCTCCTACTGGTCTTCGTTACCATTTTATTATTATTATTATTATTATTATTATTATTATTATTATTATTATTATTATTATTATTATTATTATTATTATTATTATTATTTTATGACTGGAAGTACATAAATATGATCGTGTCTGACAATGTAAACAAAATTATTCCTTTATTCAACCAATACAAGAGAACAAAACAGTATTATTACCGAAGAGACAATGGGAATTAAATAAATACCTAAACACAAGGAACCATAAACATCACTTGTGCCTTTCTGTGGTATTTTTCCAATAAAGATAAAATACAAATCCACATACTAAGTTCTGATTTGTCTAGTTTATGATATATCTTCTTTGATACAGGAAATAAACCTGTAGCCTAAAACTGACAAAGAATCAGATTTACGCCTTTTGTTATTTGGAACCTTTGCTGTGTTCATGATACATCATCTTTCAAGTGATGTTTTTTTAACACCAAAAATAATCGTCAGAACATTTTAAGACCGAAGTCATTTATCATTGGAGGCAATATTCATAAGTTTTATATAAAAAAATATTGTATTGCAAATCAGCATCATATATCATTTTGTGTCACTTAATTTACTCCTTTGTTCGACGCTCTCTCTCTCTCTCTCTCTCTCTCTCTCTCTCTCTCTCTCTCTCTCTCTCTCTCTCTCTCTCTCTCTCCTGCGGAATAGTTTCCCCTTATGAAGAAACTCTGAGACTACTCAGAACTAGTGATTTAATTTAAAAGCTTTTTCTCCAACATGGTATATATAAAACATTACCTTTGGTTCTAATGGAATGAGAATCCTTCCTGTTGTTTTACCCACAAAACAATGCTCTCGTTTCATAGATACTTTCCTTTAATGTTTTTAAACGTATATCCTCTTGGGATTATTTTCTTTTCTGCTTGTCTATTGTTGAATGTATCTCTTAGCGAAAACCTTTTTGTTGGACAATTTTTTTTTTCTTCACTTCATCCACAGAATTCAGTTACTATTTTTGTTTTTTCATTATTATTATTATTATTATTTATTATTATTATTATTATTATTATTATTATTATTATATTATTATTATTATTATTATTATTATTATTATTAAGTACAAAGTCTGCAAACAGTAAGGCCTCCGTCACAGCTGGGGCAGAGAGAGAGAGAGAGAGAGAGAACTCTAATGAGGTTCAGCAACATATCTGATTCTCTCGGGTGGGAGATGGATGCTCAGCTTTGCATAAAAGTCAAGAAATCTTTCCCCCAAAACTTCGTGGTGGACCTTAATCCCTCTCCCTGGGTGATTTGGGTCAGAGGTTGAGTGGTTGGCTCTTTTGCTAATTAGTTTTTATCGACTGTGCAGCCTCTTTGATGCGGTTGGAATATCTTCTTTTGTGAGATTATGACTTGGAAGTTAGGAAGTTCATTTTCTGCAACTTTTAAGAAATTCTGATTCAGACTCGGTCTAATGGTTCTTTTGCAAAGTCTTCTGCAAATTGTATATTCTTTGCAGTCTTACCATGCTACATATCTATTCTTGTGATGGATATCGGCCATTCTTTACCAATATTCCTCCTGTTACGAAACCATTGCTATCACAAACGGACTATAAAAAAAGTATTCAGACATTTAGGATTCACACTGGAATATTTATAGCTTTTTGGAATGGGAACAGTAGGATTCTAGTAGCTTTGGATGCATTCCATGTTTGACCCGAAGGTATAACAACACCTCAGGAAGCAACGTGATTTATGAAACCAATAAAAGGAAAATCTCAAACATACAACGCGTGAAAGACGTCTCATGAACCAATCGCTTTCTTCAGTCGGTGCTATAAAGCATATGAGAGAGAGATAGAGAGAGAGAGAGAGAGAGAGAGAGAGGAGAGAGAAAAGACTGAGCGGAAGAGAGAGAGAGGAAAGAGTGGAAGAGAGAAAGAGAGAGAGAGGAAGGAGTGGAAGAGAGAGAGAGAGAGAGAAGAAAGGAGTGAACGAGAGAGAGAGAGAGAGAGAGAGAGAGAGAGAGAGAGAGAGAGAGAGAGAGAGAGAGAGAGAGAGAGAGAGAGAGAGAGAGAATCATCACAGTGACCTGGGCATTGCTCGGGCGAGGTCATTAAAATGACTATAATATGCAAAAGGGGGAAACTCCATTGGCTGTTCATTCAGGAGGGTCAGTATATATGGCCACAGGTGGCAGCCTCTGATTGGTCCATCTGATGAGGCGCCTTTGGAGGGAAGATGGATTTTGGGACTCGAGATGTGACATCAGTTACGATTCAAAGGTTCTGTCTGCAGTGTCCCGGATAATGACGAATTGTGGTTTCAGAATAAGAGGTTTATTTCTCCAATGTCAGGATAATGACGGCTTGAAGTTTCATATTGATAAGAATTAACTAAGACGTTTAGTTAGGCAGAGAAAAATTCGTTTCTCGAATAAATATTTAATAATTAGCAATCTTTTTTGTTGTTGTTCCTCGTACCGTTCTATACCTCAGAAGGCAGATTTATTACCCAACAATTTTTATACCAATTTCATTTAAGTTTCTTTCCAAAGAAAAACAAAAACAGATGAAGCGAACAAACATATCAATTTGCAAATTACAAAGCTAAAGATATCAACTGTTTCGCAGAGGTCTGTCAGACCGAAATAGCAGAAACTTGGCAAAGGATCTGAGCACCGTGTGAGGCTTTCGAATCGAACAGGAGATTACAATATTTGACTGGTATAGTCTCTGTCCAGAATTCTATCAACTGATTCGTTAACTACACCCGGCCACTCTGGTTTTATAATAGAACAAGTTATATTCTTCGATCTTTCTTTAGACCTCCAACTGAAAACCCTTGTGAGCTGGAAAGTCAACATGCTATAATAAACCAATGAAGGATCCAAAGGGAAATCAGCCCACAGAGGGAGAAAGAAGTTACAGTAAAAGGTAAAATGCCAATAAATGAGAAAGAATCGAAAATAAAGCCGATACAACAGAAATTCAGGAGACGTCAGCAGCTGCAGCATCAGAGAGCAGGAACGAATTAGCTCATTTCTTAAACATTTGGAGATCAGAGGATTCCACAATAACACTAGGCCGACTATTCCAGATTTTATTTGTGGCCAAGATAAAGCTCCTGTGCTGGAACTCCTATTCTAACATGACAAAGATCCCAGTCCCCACCGAAGAACAGATCCACAAAAGCACAAGTGAGACCACTTAAGTGATTCTGTAGCACTGGCGATGATATTAACAAATTATAATTAGTCTCCTCGAATGCAGTTATTCATTTTTCATCACTCGGAGTTTCCAAACTGAATTTACTGAAACACTCGTTCGTGATTTGATTAATGAAGAGCAGACCCACTTGAATCTGAACAGTAATGAGAAGTTATGTGGTACATTGTGAATAATGTCCTTTTTTTTTTTTTGGGTGGGTGGGGGGTGGGGGGTAGGGGGATGGGTAGGAGATTTCATGGGAAAAATTGTCATAGGTGGAAAGTATATTATTCTATTTCGAGTAATTAGTGGTGATATCTAGGATAGCGTGCTTAAATACTTTGACACACAAACACACACAAAGAGAGAGAGAGAGAGAGGAGAGAGAGAGAGAGAGAGAGAGAGGAAATCATACACAATAAGAAACAAAGACAAAAGGTCAATTTACCTTCACGTGAGAGGATTAGAGAAATCTCATTAGTTCCTCTGCTTCAGAACAGAGACTCAAAGAACCCCTGTGTCCTTTGTTCTTTAATGTTGCTGTTTGTCCCTTTTAATTCCTTTGTAGCGATGATGGACAAAGAAAGACAAAAGGCGCTTCTACATAGAATGCCTCCTTTGGTGGGAAAGTTCGCTTCATCTGTTTTTGTTTTTCTTTGGAAAGAAACTTAAATGAAATTGGTATTAAAATTGTTGGGTAATAAATCTTCCTTCTGAGTGATAGAATGGTACGAGGAACAACAGAAAACAAGATTGCTAATTATAAAATATTTATTCGAGAAACGAATTTTTCTCTGCCTAACTAAACGTCTTAGTTAATTCTTATCAATATGAAACTTCAAGCCGTCATTATCCTGATATTGGGGAAATAAACCTCTTATCCTGAAACCACAATTTGTCATTATCCGGACACTGCAGACAGAACCTTTGAATCGCAACTAATTTATGTAAATGGCTTTTCGTAATGCGTTTGATAGATGAGATGCTATGGAATCGTGACTGTGCTTTGAACAGCCTCCCTCCCTGAGGACGTCGTGTTGTATCTGGAACTGAGGAAATATTGATATACACGTATAAATTATATATGATTGATGGGGAAGGATCTGAAATATTCTGCAGTAAATTCAACAGTTACGAACAACGCACCAAATGAATATAACAGTAAAGTAGAGAAACAGAAAAAGAAAGAAAAATGAAGAATAACGTAAAGAATTCAATACTCGATTAGAGAGAGAGAGAGAGAGAGAGAGAGAGAGAGAGAGAGAGAGAGAGTAGTAAAGAAACTATGTCCCCATGCAAAATTCGCCCTCTAAGTGGGGGAAGTCGTCGAGGCAGGACACTGCTAAAAGTGGATGATTCACGAGTTCCTGATGTCCCATCCCCAAGTCCTGAGAGGAATAGAGAAAGGAGGGCTGTGCCTAGTCTCTCCTGAAGGGGTCCTAAGGACTTTTTATGAGGGTTCTGGAAAAGGGGAAATAGAGGGTCTGCGAGGTGCTGTAAATGTTCGGTCATAGGACGATGCAAGCCAGGGCAATGACGGCTCATGAGTGATCTTTGAACTAACAGTTCGTCAAACCATCAAAACATTAAACCTTTAAACCTATGAGGTCCTTTGGGAGTCGAGGAATACAAAAAATCATTTTGAGACGGCTTCGAATGCTACTTCTCTTCCAGACAATTATTCAGGATCTAGTTTTCATTCATTTTAGTGACATTTGGGTCATTTCTGATCCATCAAAATTGGATCGTGATCCGGACATCAATCGAGATGTGGATCGAAAGTTTTCTTCTTTACCTATTTCATTCATCTTGAGTCGCTGGAATTTTTATTTTTAGAATTTTTGGTTGACTTTAAATGCATATCATGAAGTGTTTCATCGTATGTATGTATAATTATGAAATCGTTCCAAAAGACACTCGCACACACATACAGAGAGAGAGAGAGAGAGAGAGAGAGAGAGAGAGAGAGAGAGAGAATGGTAATAGTCCGAAGTCTCGATTCCTTAAACGACGAAATACGGAAGAAGAAGAGTAAACGAGAACAAAAGCGTCGCTTTCCGCTAACTCCCTCATGAATCGTCCCTTATCACCCTTTTAGGAAACGCTTTTATCTCCTCTCTTATTGCGAAAGGAACCTCCTTTTACTCGGGAGATGAAGAGGCAGGAAATTGGCCTGTGAATAATTAATTGCTTCTCTTTTGCTGTCTTCAACTGCCAAGACATTCTGCAATTGATATTTGGATAAATTTAGTTGTAATTCCAGCATTTATGGTTTTAAGAATCTTACTTTTATATCAAATTTCTTTCATCATTCATAGAGTAACATTAGCATGTAAAACAAAATTGTTTTAATATCCGTATAATTAATCTTCTGGGGAGCGAGGGAGAATTTGAGTCTCATACAGTATAAGAAAGCTTTCAGAATTCCACGTTCCATCTTTCAGGAACTCGATTCTCAATTCAGTTACGTTTCTCACTCGGAAAAACGAGGCACAATATCTCTTCCTGAGAGAGAACAGGAGACCATTTTAATTCCTGCATTTACATTCGACAACAGCAAATATTGGACGAGAGACGCAAGTGGAAAGGAATCTTGCTCAAATGATACACCAGTACTTGAACACCGAAACTGTAATCTAGATTAGCAATGAACATATCTACATAAGAAATTAATACAAAAATAACTTGAATCGTTCTGTGTGTGAATAATCACGTGTCCTAACTACGCCCAATGTACCTCAGACTCGATAAACAATTCATTAAAAGCAAACAGTAGTTATGAACTCAAACAGAATGGCGGAGTTGGGGTTCGGGGGTTGGGGTGTGTAATGGGGAAGGCAAACACTCCCTTCTTCATCTTAGACGTATTCACATCATGTCCCTCTAGCCCCTGACATTGCTGATAAGGAAAATGAATAAGAAAAGTTCATAATCCTGTAATCTGCGAAGGATGCTTAAACACGACTCAGAAAATATAACAGGATATTAGAACAATTATTTTTCGGACCACCTTATTCATTGGTATTCCTGTTCTGGTGGAAGTGTAATTCTATGTTTTGGAAATAAATTTAACAATAAATGAAAGTCAAAAATTATGCAAGTTAGACTTTATACTGGAGCGGATCGATGGATAAGATAAATAAATAAATAATTAGATAAATACATTAATGAATGAGTAAAAAAATAAAGTTATATTGGTTGGAGACCAGTCTTTGATCGCTGTCTCCTGTGAACGAGTTTGTAAACAGGATATATTGTAAAGCACTCGCTTTTTTTTCTAAGAATATATATGTTCTTGGCTAATGAAAGTCCATGTTAGAGATAATCTGGAGAGTATGTTATGCATAATTCACAAGATAACGTCGAAAATGTAAATATGGGCTTTGAGTGTGAATTGTAAAAGAAGAGTTCATTTTTCTTTATGAAATGAGGAATGGAGATGGATAGCATATTTCCTTCTTTTCTTATAAACTACTGCTGACTCTCTGTCTCTTTCTGCCGCGATTCAAAACTATCCATTGATGCGAAATATGAGACTGATATATAATAGTTATATTTATTGGTTATTCCCAAACCTCAAGAAGGGAGAAAATGAATCTATATATACAGTTCATCATAGATGAAGCGAACAGGATCTCTCTCTCTCTCTCTCTCTCTCTCTCTCTCTCTCTCTCTCTCTCTTAGTAAATAGATTATGAACTTCGTAAAAGTTCAGAAAGGTCTTCAGGACATCTGGGAGCGTAACTTCAAGTTCTTTGGCAAACAAGACCAATGGGTCTTATTCATTTATTATACTATGTTAAATATAACCCTCAGTTACATTTTAAAGGTTGAATGAACAAATTACCTTAATTACCAATTAATTCAATCCCTTCTCTTTCTCTTGATGTAAATGTTAAAGTTAATTAGTCAATCAGCAACCCATAATCTGTCTATAACTTCTTAGTGACATTAACTGTGTTTCCACTTATTCCTTAATGAATAAACTCTGGCGCCTTGAAATAATTCAAAATTATTCTCTTTTGATGAATATTCAAGAGATTTGTCCCTAATTGATGAACAGCAAACATGAAATTATATTTAATATTTTCTTGCAATGCATATTACCATTGTCATTTCCCTCGCTGTCATAAATCCCATAATCTAAGAAGGGAATTCTGGTTGATGCTGCGTCAGAAATACCCGGGAGCTGCCATCACAAATAGGCGGAAATATATTCATGTCATTTCAATGTAATTTAAGTGGAGTTGGAAAGGAAATGTAATTAATTTCTCAGGGAAAACATCGCGGTCATATTTTCGCCATTGACAAGAATCCCTGAAGGCAGACATAAAGGTAAGGGCAGAGGTGAGGCAAGAACATAGGAACATAGGTAGGGGTCAGGGCAAAGGTGAGGGCATGGGTAAGGGTATAGGCAAGGTTAAGGGTAGGGTGAGGGGCAAGGTCAAGGTAAAAGCAAGGTCAAGGATCAGGGCAGAAGGGGGGTACCGAAGGACACCCATCCATCCAGTCTCCCTCCTTCGAAGTGACATTTACACCAGGACGGGCTTCGACAAAATTGCCCCCACCTCTCTTCTCTCTCGGAGCTGCAGAAAAGTTTCTCACCAAATGAGACTTAAAGCCTGGGGAAAGGAACCTCGTCACTTTCGCCTGGGAAAAGTTCGCTTTTTCTCTGCACTCGGGACGTGCCAATAGTGCCTCGCTCGTTAAACTTTAAACGCTCTCTCTCTCTCTCACTGTTTCTCTGTGACATTCTCCTTATGTTCAAGGTCGTGCCTAGTGTATGTTTGTGTGTTTGTGAATCATTACAATAATAATATATTCGATAATATAAGTTCGTCCTTTGTTCCTCAAATGATAATAACAAGTATCGCTCTTTTATCGGAATTGATTTATATACCATTATACTCATGTCATCACATTCGATATCGTATTGAATTGGAGTCAATTCAAATAATGAAACATTCATTCAACTATATTTTCCCCCAACACAAACAACCGGACGCCAATAATGTGAAATGTTAAGTCATTCATAATAATGTTAACCCATTCATTAAAATGTTATTCATTCATATAAATGGCGAATGATACAGAATTCTATGACAATTGACTTTGGCTATATGAATCATGTATATATACATAAATGCATCAGTTCTCACCACAGTCATAATTTAGTGACAGCGGGACTTTGCTCACTGCTATTTGAATATAATAATAAATACATTTGTACATCAATTCTGATTAAATAATCATAATCAATGATTACATTTCAATACAAAGGCTCGGTGAATGAAGGCTTAAATACATTATCAATTAGTTGATTTTCTTTTTGTCAGCCGTTATCAGGGATGTTTTTTTTCCCTCGATTAACAAACCCATTTCTTTTGTTCCTATATTTCGTAATTTTGTTTTAAATAGAATCATTTTGATTAGATGATAAAAATGGTTTTGGAAACATTCTACGATACGAAGGCAGCATGCTTCAAAAGGTATTAAAATTGAATAATGGATATATGATGTATGTATATATACTATATATATATATATATATATATATATTATAATACTATATATATATATATATATATATAATATATATATATTATATATATATATATATATATATATATATATATATATATATATATATATATATATATATATATATATATATATATATATATATATATATATATATATATATATGTATATAATGTAATGAGGATATGAACCTCGTTATTCATTTGGTAAACGTGTAACTCCAAGCGTCAGGCAAAACACACAAATCTCTCTCTCTCTAACTCAAGAACAGCGGCTAGCGACTTTCTTTCTCTCTCCCCAATGCCAGGCGATCTCTGTCTCTCTCTCTCTCTCTCTCTCTCTTCACCTCTTTCTCTCCACTCTAACAGGTAATCAAAATGAGAGAGTTGCATTATAAAAAAATACATTTATTTAACAACGAAAAGACAGTAAATCAATTAGGTCTCACAGACTAATTTAACTCAAGTTACCCCACTATCAAAATGTCTGAAATGTAATTAGTCACACCAAATGTCTCTTCTCCCATCGGGACTCCCTCAGTTCCCCCCCCCAAAAATCCCCCCTCATGGTTCCGTCTAGAACCGTCTGTTTCAAAGACACGAGAAACACTCGTAAGTACACACATAAGTTTAACAACAGAGATTAAAGATTGGATATTCTGATTGAAATGTTAAACAGACAACAAGCCACTCTTTGGCTAAAATATTATAAGACTCACCCAAGCAGCCGGAATATTTCACAGACAATATTTAAATAAACTTTCGCTGAGCTTCCCCGACATCTTGTCTTTCTTCCAAAGACGTCTCTATCCAAATCCCCCATAGACTTGGGTATGATACATTTTAAAAGGAAGAGGCGCACACGCACATACGAACGCACATTTCGCTAATGCCTCATATTACTGGCTACAACCAGTTTCCCAAAGGCACTTTGAAAAGAGTTCATAAACCCTGACGTACATTGACTCGTCTAACTATGCAGACAGAAACCATTTATCAGCTTTTCTCGGGTCGTTGCTTCTCCACATTCCAATAGTTCACAGCAAACATATTGGCAATATATCATTAATTATAACCCTAGGAGTAATATATATATATATATATATATATATATATATATATATATATATATTATATATATATATATATATGTATGTATATATATATATATATATATATATATATATATATATATATATATATATATATATATATATAATATATATATATATATATATACCATTCAGTAATTGAGCGACTGAACATTGAAATCGCTGATCTAACATAGAGCCTATCCACCAAAGCATCACTAGAGAGAACAAAGATTCTTTTAGCTACTAAATACTGAAAAAGAGTTCAACAAAAGTAAGTGTTCATGGGATGTTGTTATTTAAGCGGTGTTCTCTTTTTGTTATTCTGTTCTGCTCTGACTCCCCTGACTGCGTTAGTTCAATAGAAAGACACGATCTAACTTCATAAACAATTATGCTAACTTTTTCTTTGGTCAGGATTTCATTCGTATATATGAATATATGTGTGTGTGTGGTTGTATGTATGTATCTATCTATGTATATATGTATATGCATGCACGAAATTATCACTTACCTCACATGCTCTTGAGGGCAAGAAAGGCATATAGTATAAATATTTATCAGACCTTAGCCATTTGCGCTGATGATTTTTCTAAATCTAAAGGATAAAAAACATCATCACAAATATGTTAAATTATTCGAATGTTAATTTTTCTCAACTTTCAAATTCATCTTTCAAAGTGTGGGCTAATTTTTCCACTAACTGACTCAGAGGAATTCTGTCTCCTGATGTCAGTCATTTTCCTCTCATGTCGACCTCTGACCTTTTGTGACTGCAATTTTTGGAGTTTCTATCCTACCGTTCCCACATAGCCCCGTTTGGAGATCGAACGCTGGTCTTTTTAATTGTAAGTTGAACACCTCATAGCCCTTACACTATTGATACCAGAGAGAGAGAGAGAGAGAGAGAGAGAGAGAGAGAGAGAGAGAGAGAGAGATAGATAGAGAGAGAGAGAGAGATAGTAATTGTTTAACATCGTGAAGGGAGGCTAAACAACCGTTTAAAGCATACTTTATAATCTCTGTTAGAGGTAGGAATTACTCTATTCCATAGCTCAAGTTTTACTCAGAGAGAGAGAGAGAGAGAGAGAGAGAGTAATTGTTTGATGACCATGATAGGATACTACAGGACACCGTATCAACACGAATCTTTGATATAGGTAGGAATTACAATGCTTATAGCTCAAATACATTTACCATAATGATATACTAAAAGGCCCATCTTTCTCTCAGATAACTTCTCATTAAAGACTAAATCACCGAAGCATCGAAGCCTCTCCAGAGTCTTCCTCGATCGTCTCTCAACAAAGACCCCAAAAAGGCAGCGCTCGACTGAATCAGAAATTGTCCCCAGGACAAAGCAGAGTCAGTCGGACGAAGCGACAGACAACAGCTGGGGGTGACAGACCTCCTCGTCCTCCTCCTCCTCCTCAGCTGTTATATCTCACATTCCTCAGCTGTTTGTCACTCATTCCTCCTCCTGCTGTGTCTCCCTCCCACCAACCTAGGAATCTAACTAATATGGGAATAGCTTCTGCTTTTGGTATGAGGTGCTGGTGGCGTTTGCTGCAAATCCTGAATGTTGACTAGGAATCAGATTGGAATACTCGGAGGTGGACAGAACGTTGTCATTGGGCAGATATTTTTGAATACTGACTAAGGGGAATTTATTATTCAAGAAACGATAGGTGGGAAATGAACACAAAGTAGGACACAACCCTATTTTTAAATTGGCCATCACTCGTCTTTCTGTCCTTCAGTTTGGTATAAATAGAGCTGTTTATGTTATTCTGTTCAGTCCTTTATTTACTCTGTGCTAACACATCATCAGTCCTTCGCTTTCCAAGAGCATTAATTCTTTCTTAAGTATAATTATCATGTTCTATAAATATCATACGTCTTCAGTCATCAAACCTTTATGTAAATATATTTCCACAAGACAACTACCATTCACTTTTGTTCGAGGAATTCTGTAATTTTCAGTCGAGTCATTTCTGTAGTTTTAGTTACTTTTCCATCAACATCACCCAGCGCGACCACCCTTTTCTCGACCTCCAAACTCAGTGTGATGTAGATTCAGATCTAAGCAGACATATTTTCACTTTTATTTATTTATATAAACATTTATCTATTTACATATTTCGGAAGTTACACTGTATAAAATGACTCTATATAAAGCAAGACTTGATTTGAAGGAGCGAAGGAAGATATTCCACTGAAGCCAGCACGACCAGGAAATCACGGCCATCTTATCTGGCGTCGCAATTTCCATATCTGAGGGAATTCTTTCCCTTTGCAAACTTCGCTAGGAATTCCTCCCTCGTCAGGAACTCGTTTCTTGCTTTGATGTCCCCGAAAATATTTTTTTTTTTTTTACTGAATGTAGATCAGCCTGGCTAAAGGTTAGCTCGTCTTCGAGGATAAGCTATAAAGATTTTTCGATGTTCTGCGTTGCGAGATTCTTAGATCTTTCGTATTTCGAGATTGGATTTTTCCTGTTAACTCTCTCTCTCTCTCTCTCTCTCTCTCTCTCTCTCTCTCTCTCTCTCTCTCTCTCTCTCTCTCTCTCTTTGGATTTAAGAGGTTATCAGTATATGTAACCAGTCAATTTTATGTTGGATAAGAATTCACTGAATGTAATCCACGGAAAAAATTTTAAATTCCATCATTCTTCTATAGAATCTTGTTAATTTCCGAGTTGGTTGCTCAAAGTGGGGCCTCTCGAGGTCCTCCTCCGATGATTCAGGTCAACGAATTCAACTCCCACAAAAACACAACAATTCTTACGTTCTTAGGATTAGGAGGAACAACCTTCTTACTTTGAGGAATGTGATGCTGTGCCTTGTTTGTTTTGAGTGCTCTAATATTTTAATATATGGGTCTTGTTTTGAATGCAATGTAAGATGTGCAGTTCGTTATTTGGAAATCTAGCTTTATAAATGTTGCATTGAAAATTGTCTACATTGTTTTTATAACAATTTATGATTAGTATTCAACAAAGGAGTCCTTTCCAACACTTGATAAACAAACAAGACAAGATCAAAATAATTTTGTGACAGTCAATTATGAGATATTAAAATAGTTAAATGTTCCACTGATACAGAAATTTTGAATTTCGTTTTCCAAGTCAAAATTTTATTTGCCTTTCAAATAGAAGAGAGAGAGAGAGAGAGAGAGAGAGAGAGAGAGAGAGAGAGAGAGAGCATTTCTAAGTTGTTTAATCATGGACACTGGAGGCTTCTCCCACTAATTGGGTGACCTAATTACAGTCTGCCTAAAGCGTAAACATTTTATGTCATTTCAGGTTTAAGAGGAAAAGTGAGGTTGTCTCAGTTAATTTTTCTAATTTAGCGGTCGCTACCTCAGATTCAGGTGAAAGATTATTCCCATCTATGACAGTGGTTTTTTATGCCTTGGTTAAATGACACAAATTTGTCATTATTGTAAATATCTCCTTAATCATTGCGAAAACTTCTATTCGGTCATCTAAGATAAATGACGTCACGTAATAATTCTCGTCACCGAAAAACCTTTTAATAAACTCTTCAGAATCCGTACGAATTTTGAAACCAGAAACTTCAGGCTACAGAACTGAAAAAAACACTGCTGTGATGATTGTGTGTTTGTGTGTGCGAGCGTATTTGCACATGAATGCATTGTCACACACATACATGCATACTTGCAAGTATATGTAATATAATATATATATATATATATATATATATATATATATATATATATATATATATATATATATATATATATATATATATATAGCTTAAAAGAAAGTGTGGTGGTGAATTGTTAATCTCAGCTTTTTCTGCTTAGAGACAGGAGGGCTTAGCGAAAAGCGCTTGATTCCTCGAAGAGTGCTGAAATGAAAAAACAATCAGAATTGGCGACCATGCAATATGAGGCTGAAGACCTTTCAGAGATCACATGATTGGGTCTTGCGACGCGCTCAGTTGCTATGGCATTTCGAAAGGCGTGTCCATGTGTGTGTGTGTTCGTAGCGTGTGGTATATGGGGCCCAACGATACAGGATGCCAAAGAAGAGGGCACACTCTTGATTACCTGTGTCGTGAATGACAGCCTCAGGAAATTAAGGGGTATGGGGGTTGTTAGGTACCCTCTATGCCATGGGGGTTGGGGCGGGTAAGGTGGGTGGGATATTGGGGGTATCCCTCCATAAAAGAGGATCCCTTAAAGGATATGTGGCTGAATTTATCCTGTTCCCTCCATTCATTGTTGTGTCGGATTCCTGTTGGTTTTCTGCTTAATTGAATCTGCGTTGATTCTCTGACCTTTAGAGAGACACTTATTTCTACTAACCAGTTTATGATGCATAGCATTTCACTGTGTGGTTGTAATTTACTGAAAGACTACTTCTGAGGCTGACAGTCACGCTTTTGGGATTGATCTCGGCTCTTTTGTTGACAAGACAAGGTCTGGAGCCATCTGGAAACAGCAGCCAATTAGACGCCGACATTAAAACCTTGTTAATGAGGAGAGTGAAAATTGAATTCATTTTAGAATACAAAAAAAATTAAATTCGACCATAAACTCGTAAAAGTTCTTTTGCTAAATATCAGGTATTAAAAAAAATTTCTTGTCTTAGAACAGGGATGTCTAAAAAAGAGTGGATTCTGGTTTTCAAATTTGTAAAGGAATGAACATCCATCTGCAACAATTCTGTCTTAGAATTCGTTAATGAAATCGGGAGGCGATCACGTGACCCGAGGAAATTGCAGCAATGTTTATTATTTCAGTTCTTCAGACGGGGAGAGAGAGAGAGAGAGAGAGAGAGAGAGAGAGAGAGAGAGAGAGAGAGAGAGAGAAAACCCCACCCGCCTTATTATTAGACTTCCCAAGATTAATGACTCTTATCAAAGGGAATCTCATTCGTAATCGCATTAATGTTATGCACACTGTATTTAATGGCCGCTGAGCTGTAATGGAAAATCACACAGTAGGTTATTTATTTGCTACAATATGTCATACTTTGATCGTTATTCAGTAATAAAATTCATATGTCACTGACTGTTATAGCTTTTGAAGCGTTATTTTAGATTGTATTATAATTATGCATTTATTTTACCGTACCTCCGTTCATATTCCCTTTCTTCCTTATTACTCTCCTCAACCCTCTCCTGACAATATTTTAATAGTGCTTGAAATGCGAAAGGTTTTCCTCCTGTTACGCCTTTCAAACCTTTCTACTCTCAATTTCCCCTTCAGCGCCGAATGACCTCATAGGGCCCAGCCATGATTTCTATTTTCTATTCTGTTCTATTATAGCTACGAAGTCTACTCTATTACGGTAATGCAAATTGTATAATTAAAGACATTCATTAACTAGTATCAGTGACTATGTCTCTTTCACTTTCAATTCCAGGGCATTCGATTATGCAAATGAGGCATTTGATCGTTTCTGCCCTGGGTATTTGTACCCGAGGCAATAGTACCTTTTAGATGTATGGAAGGTCATTTAGATACTTACCCTTAGTTGTCGGGGAAACTGCTTGCTTGCTCTATCGTTTGGGTTAGAACTGAGAGTGACTGTATATGAATCATAATGAATACTTCTGATGAGTCCTGAATATTTATTGCAAAAGACATTAATGAAACTCTGCATAATAGTTTTGTTTTGTTTTTATTTGGGAAATTCGAAATTCTGCTGTATTTTCTGCCAAAGGATTTGATTTGAATGATGTTCTACTCACAGGGGAAAACTGAAATCATGATTGATGATTGCTTTCATGTTATTTCTGACCAGTTTAAACAGAACTATGACAGATGGTAGACTTACCAAGTGAAAATACTTCACTGTGTTTTAAATCTGTTTTAAGTAGAACCTATAATGTATTTATTTACCTTCTTATTTATTTATTTATTTTTTATATTTATTTATTTGTTTTATATTTATTTATTTATTCATTCATTCATTTATTTATATTTACAATTGGCTATTCTTTGGTTAGGTTAGCTAGACCAGGAGACGTTTAGTCAACTTTTGTGGGACAAATTTCACTCCTTTTCATTCATTTTCATACTTTATTTCTGTTGAGTAATTCCTTACGTGCTTGTCCGGGAAAACTAAGACTGCGCTGATAATGAATGGAGGAGAGAGAGAGAGAGAGAGAGAAGAGAGAGAGAGAGAGAGAGAGAGAGAGAGAGAGAGAGAGAAATCTGAGTAAAATCAAGTAAATCTCAAGATATCTGCTGTATATTTATATTTCATTTATGCAACCTTCAGCAGATGTCTTGAGATTTATTTCATTCTCTCTCTCTCTCTCTCTCTCTCTCTCTCTCTCTCTCTCTCTCTCTCATCGATCTCTCTCTCTCTCTCTTCTCTCTCTCTCTCTCTCTCTCTCTCACATATATTATCAGTACAATTATTGGTTTCTCAGTCACCCAGGTAATGAATGGCTGAACAGAAATTAAGCGTGAAAATGAACGTGAAGGAGAAAAATTATTATAGTAATTATCAGTGTAAACACAGGTACCATTATGCAAAGCGGTTGGGTCTGCATTTTCTTTTTAATATCGACTCATAAATCCGAAGAACTTGCGTCATAGATCTCTGCACTTCTGCTAAAGTTGTAGAGCCTGAAGATGAGGCCGGGTGTTGCATGCAAGGCCATCTAGTGACGGAACTTGCAAGTTTAGGTTCTGGGCTGAGTTAAGAGACTAATTTGATATTGGGTGTCTTAGCGGGACTTCAAAAGTCAGCACCTGTTAAAAGATAGCTCAAAGGCTGATTTAAATAGTTGATGAGAAAAAAGAATACATACATATATACATACATACATACATATATATATATATATAATATAATATATAAATATATATATATATATATATATACATATAAATATATATATATATATATATAATATAGTATATTTAGACTACCTTTAATTAGTCAAATTAAAATGTAGGCATTTATTATTGACAAATCTAAACATTCACATTCGGCAAGGGATACTTGTGGACTGTTTAATTAGACCATGATTGGGCCAAGATAAAGCGAGTGGAGAGAAGATACTGCTATAAATATGTAAATAAATAAATAAATAAATAAACCATTAAAACTGAAAACCAGTATACAAATGCATAGAAAACAACTGAGACACCATCTCCCGTCTATCATTGCAGAGAGAGAGAGAGAGAGAGAGAGAGAGAGAGAGAGAGAGAGAGAGAGATCGACATGCAGATCAACTCCCTCCACATGAAATTTGACGCCAAGCGAGAATTGCCCCCATGTGAGTCAGGGTGCATTTCCTATGTCCCGTTTCTCTTTGATGTCCCATAATGATTTTTGATGTCCAGGTAGAGTTAAATGCGATGTAGTTCTTTGTTTTATTTGTGAGAGAATTTCACTTACGTTTCTCCTTTCATCTTGAACGTGGGAGAGTGAATATTTAGGAGAATCCAGTCATTCAGGATTCCGCTGAACTTGGCACCAGCGAGAAATGGATCTTGCCAGATTTATTTCATTCAAATCAGGCTACAAAGCGAATCAGTGAGGCGCTTCTAGCCATTCGGCACTTGAGACAGTGAAAAGACGGAGTTGGAGAGGTTGGACAGCGAGATAGAGGGAAGGAAGTGGGAGCGGTGGTAAATTTATCTTAACCAAAAATTTTCAGTTCTCTCTCTCTCTCTCTCTCGCTTTGAAAATTATAACCAGGGGAAAAGGAGAAAAGCAACTCGAATGTCAAGTGACCCAGGAAGCAATGTCTTATTGAAAACTCTCTCTCTCTCTCTGGTCAACAACGATAAACGAGTTTAAAGCCGTTTTGCATATTCTGAAGTTTTAAGCAAATTCCTCATTCCTGAGGGTCTAAGAGGAGGCTCAACTGAGGCATAAAGGGACTTTTCCAGTCCTCTCTCTCTCTCTCTCTCCTTCTGCTGCTCTGCTTAGGAATATGAAAATGACTTTAGTCTTCTCATCACGTTCTGGGGTTGTGTCTAAAAAAAGAGTGGATTCTGGTTTTCAAATTTGTAAAGGAATGAACATCCATCTGCAACAATTCTGTCTCAGAATTCGTTAATGAAATCGGGAGGCGATCACGTGCCCGACCCGAAGAAATTGCAGCAATGTTTATTATTTCAGTTCTTCAGACGGAGAAAGAGAGAGAGAAGAGAGAGAGAGAGAGAGTAAAAACGAAATTAGCAATGCAGACTCAATAACAGACGGTTATAACAGCGATTATAATGTTATTATTTATTGATTATGTAAATGAGATTATGCTTTCCTTTTTTTTCAGTCACTCAACACTGCATCGTTTTTGGTAGATGTTAGGCAATTTTATTTTTTTTGTTTCAGTGAAGTAAACTTTTTAATTCATTATTATTATTAGTTTGTTTTTGTAGTTTGTTTTCAATATTTTTTCACTACGTTTTGTCCTTTAACATCTCACAATTATTTGAGGTTTTTCTTATGTTGTCGTTTTCTTTGCTATTATTGATTGCAAGTGTATTTTTGTTATTAATATTGTAATTTTTATTGTTACTATTACCATTTTTATTATCATCATTATTTTCATTATTATTACGGGACATTGTATCAAGTTTTACTTTTCTCTTTATGGATTTGGCTAAAATCTATTTTTGCTACAGATCCTGTTGATGTCCATTAAGCGAATATTTATGGAGTGCAAAAAAAATAATTGTTTAATTATTGAGCCATTCATTTTTCATTGCTTATCACTTGTCTTCACTTTTGAGTTTCGCTTGTGGGCAAAACAACTTCTTGAAGGACATTTAATGTCTTCAGCTTCATAGGAAATTCTTTAGGGATTTGAATCAGTCATCAAGAAATATCCAGTTTTATTTAGTGCTTTATTTCCATGACATCATCACGTTGCCCTCAAGATGAGTTTTTTCTTTAGCAAGATAATCCATAAAACATGTTTTAAATTTTTATCAGTTTTCATTTTCATGACATTATCACGCATCCTAAAATTTTTTTTTCTCTGGCAAGATAATCGAAAAAATATGTTTCATATTCACTACAAGTTGAAAAGACCAAATCTTATTTAACTAAGACCATTCCCCCTCCATTGACAAGAGAACCAGAAAAGCATAGTGTAATCTACAGCTCCTAATTATGAGTGTAAGAGAAAATTCACTTTACTCTTGGAAATAAAAAGTTGTTTTTTAAAGTTTTTCAACTCTGTGCGTGTTTTGTGTAGAGCTGCTTTTGTTTATGTAAACGCTCGGTATTCATTTACGTAATTTATATATATATATATATATATATATATATATATATATATATATATATATATATATATATATACAGTGTGTGTACATATTTATGTGTATGTGTGTACACATCCAGTGCAGGTTCTTTTGTAGTAGAATTTATGGAAAGGCTCAGAAAGGCATATACAACAATAGGTCTTTATTTAGTCAACGCCAACAGACAGACTTCCTTCCTTTTATCTCCCTTTGCCCTTTTTATTTTATTTTATTTTGATATATTTTTGTGGGAGAAAATCGATAAAACTGGACCCTGTTATGTGTTCCCCTTTTCTCTAGTTAACATTTTCTTCCCCAGACGATTAAATGAATTTCATCAGAACTGGATAAAAGAGGGTCTTTCTTATTAGGTTATTTCCCTGTATTGATTTTTATTCGTGAATTCTTTGTATCATCTTATTTTAAATGATAATCTTTTCGATAAGTATAATAGATGGTTTGCTCACACGCTCATTAAACTATATTTTAAATATAGATATTTATGACACAATTATTTATTAAAAGTTCAGCTTGCTTTTTCGTCAATGTTTTATATAATTTTAAAAAGTTGAAGCTTCTCAAAAGCTATAATGGATGGTTTGCTGGCATACTTACTAAAATATATCCAAAATAGTATATACGTTTATTTATTTCACAATTTCTCCTTAAGAACTCATCTTGGTTCCGTGAATTCGATTTTCAGACTTGGTTAATCCTTGTTCATTCTGACCACAGATTTAGGCATTCAATAATTATTCTTATTCCTGATGGCACTGTGCCATCAACAGTCATGTTGAGAGTTTGGGAGATAACTAAATGGAATATATTGGAGGATTCGGGTAATTGATAACTCTAAGGGGAAGGAATAGCTGCACTTAGGGAAAATCAGTGAAAGCAATTTGTTCGAAGGAGATTTGATATCGTAATTCAGTATAAAACATAACATCCAAAGACTATTAAGGTTAAATGATTCCACTTTTGGCGAAGGAGATAAAATGATCAAAAGAGCAGACGGAATTCCTTCATCAAAGATCAAACGAAAAGAAATATTATGTTCTCAAGACGCCACATAATCCGCTCCTTCAAAGTCTAGTTCCAGTTCTCGAGCTTTATTCTTTTTTTTTTTTTTTTTTTTTTTGAAAGAGGAAAGTTGGAGATGAAGAGTTACGAAGGAAATTCGGAATTGTTTACTTTTTCCTTATTTTAATTAATGGGGAAGATGAGCGGCTCCTGTATCGTCCATTTTACCAGAAGAAAAATGATTCAGCTGAGAGGAATCATATTTCTTCCTTTCCAGTTGAAGACACATTAACCGGTAAAAGGATCTTTAATTTTACATTTCAACGCCTTTATCATATTTCTTCCTTTCCTTTTGCCTTTTAAAGACTATTTCTTGGTGAAAGGAAAATAAATTCAACATATCAAACTTCTTTAGTTTTTTGTCAAAAGGGGTTTTATTTAATATATATTCCTCATTAAACTCCATTTCATCATCATCCCTTTATGTGGATAGTACCGTCAGTGCACCTCACGTAGTGCACTGTAGTGCAAACTCTTTCATTCTTTTTACTGTACCTCCGTTCATATTCTCGTTCTTCTATCTTGCTATCTACCCGGTCCTAACAATTGATTCAGAGTGCAACTACAAAAGGTTTATCTTCTGTTACCCCTTTCAAACCTTTTTGCTGTTAATTTCATTTCCAGCAGTGATTGACCTCATAGGTTCCAGTGCTTGGCCTCTGGCCTTTATTCTATATTCTATTCTGTCCTATCATCATCATTTTCATCATCGTCTCTCATTCTCCGTGACCAAAATAGCATCGGTCACATTCCGCCACTCACCACTTTCTTCCATGGGCTTTGTCTTCCACAAATCTCCACTCTTTTCCAGCTTCCCTTCTTGAAGTTCTATCTATCTCCAAGTAGGTCTGGGTCTTCTTCCTCCAACTCTCCCGAGAGCCCCCAGGAACCCCCCAGGTGACTGCCCAGCCCCGTTCTCCCTGGGGTTGGGTAACGGACATGTCCAAGCAATCTCAGTCTACCTTCATCATTATCTCATCTACAGTGGAACTAAAGTAATTTCCTTTATGGTGTCATTTGTAACTCTCTCCTGACTTCTGATTCTTCATATTCTGTTTAAAGCTTTTTTCTGAAATGGACGAAATCCTTAAGACGGAGTCATTGTCATACCAGGATTCGTGTCTTTAATGGAAGGGAATAAAAGGGTATTATTAGGTTTTATGTACTTAAGTGGCGTGGTATATGACAAACTTATATTGAATAGAACTTAAAAATAAGAAAATATCTATTAAATATGAAGAGAAGATCATGAAATAAGTTGGAGAAGGACAGATAAGGTAGAATAAGTTAGGAATGAGAAAACCTAAGAGAAAAAAGGGATTATAGAGAGAGAGAGAGAGAGAGAGAGAGAGAGAGAGAGAGAGAGAGAGAGAGAGAGATCCAATGCCTTATTCCTTTCAAACAATATGGTCTTTTTCATTTGTTTTTATTTGTTTATTTGTGACAGAGTTGTTTTTGTTTTAGTGGGTTATGTTATGTGAAGGCACGCAAAAAGTATTTACTTTTATTTCCGTCTCTTCAAAGGAATTTGTTGCTGTTTACTTTCCGTTGCAAATTAGATTCTTTGCCTCTTGTGGACTGGGCAACTGTTCATTTTCTTTTTCCAAACTTTATTTCTTCCTAATTTTGTTTCATCCGTTTTTTCTCATTCCCCAGCTTTTACAAATGGGTAGACACCATTTTTCTATTTTGTAGCTATAACTGATTCGTCTCTGAATTTATAAACCAAAACAAAGGGTTAATTAAAGAATGAGCCGATATAATAATTTTTTTTTGCTGTAACTGAGTCCTCTTTTTGTATTTCTAACTGATTCCTCTCTACATTTATAAATCAGAACAATGGGTTATATTGAGAAAGGGTCCAAGACAAGTTCTGTAAAAAGTCAGTGAAAATTCAGTTATATTTATGAGTCAAACTGTATTTTGTAAAAAAAAAAAAAAAAAAAAGGAAGTTTAAACACAGTTTTACTCACGAAAATAATTGTGGATTTTTAGTCACTGTATATTTGTGCACCATAAATATGTTGAAAATGTCCCAAATTTTAATTGTATCTTTAAACATACAAATATTAATAAGCACTCCATTTTCCTTGTTTATTTTATTTTCGAAATTTTTCAAATTTCTCAGTTTTAAACAAATATTAATTTACTGTTTATTCATTCTGCAGTTCATTTCTAACCAACTAACCGCTTGAGAGAAGGGACCTCAAAAATAAACAAAGATGATGACAATGAACGTTCATGTGCTGAGGCAACGTTCATAAACAAAATGCGAG